>NC_048300.1:175261763-175292163 GCF_013100865.1 Trachemys scripta elegans
GTAGACAGGAAAAGCCCCGCGAACATTTGAATTTCATTTCCTGTTTGCCCAGCACAGGAGAGCACAGGTGACCACAGAGAGCTCATCAGCACAGATAACCATGCAGGCCGATAATCAAAAAAGAGCACCAGCATGGACCGTACGGGAGATACTGGATCTGATCGCTATATGGGGAGAGGATTCAGTGCTAGCAGAACTTCGTTCGAAAAGACGAAATGCCAAAACTTTTGAAAAAATCTCCAAGGGCATGATGGAGAGAGGCCACAATAGGGACTCAGAGCAGTGCCGTGTGAAAGTCAAGGAGCTCAGACAAGCCTATCAGAAAACAAAGAAGGCAAAAGGTCGCTCCGGGTCAGAACCGCAGACATGCCGCTTCTACGCTGAGCTGCATGCAATTCTAGCTGCATGCACCACTACCCCACCTCTGACCGTGGATTCCGAGGCAGCGGTAATCTCATCAGCCACACCTGAGGATTCTGCAGACAGGGAAGAGGAGGAGGAGGACGAGCTTGTGGAGAGCACACAGCACTCCATTCTCCCCAACAGCCAGGATCTTTTTCTCAGCCTGACTGAAGTACCCTCCCAAGCCTCCCAAGCCAGTACCCAAGACCATGACCCCATGGAAGGGACCTCAGGTGAGTTTACCTTTTAAAATATAAAACATAGTTTAAAAGCAAGCATTTTTTAATGATTAATTTGCCCTGAGGACTTGGGATGCATTCGCGGCCAGTACAGCTACTGGAAAAGTCTGTTAACGTGTCTGGGGATGGAGCGGAAATCCTCCAGGGACATCTCCATGAAGCTCTTCTGGAGGTACTCCAAAAGCCTTTGCAGCAGGTTTCTGGGCAGTGCAGCCTTATTCTGTCCTCCATGGTAGGACACTTGACCATGCCATGCTAGTAGCAAGTAATCTGGTATCATTGCATGACAAAGTCTGGCAGCGTATGGTCCTGGTGTTTGCTGGCATTCAAGCAACATCCGTTCTTTATCTCGCTGTGTAATCCTCAGGAGAGTGATATCGCTCATGGTAACCTGGTTGAAATACGGGAATTTAATTAAGGTGACAGACAGAGGTGGCCCTTCCTACTGGGCTGTTTGCTTGTGGCTGAAAAGAAATCCTTCCCTGTAGTAAGCCAAGTGCGGGGGGAGGGGAGGAGTTTGGCACTAAGCTTTTCACGTGTGGCTAGCAGGGATCTTCCCTGATACCAGCCACGCGGTGGGGGGAGGGATAAAGCGATCATCCCAGAGAATTGGATGCGGGGGGGTTAGTTTGTTTTCTGCTGCTGAAGGTTAACAGGAAAACTGCAGCACTCAACGGGCTTTGCTTGGTATGTGGGAAAGTAGGACACAGAAGCCGAAAGACAATGACTTACCATGGCTGCATGCAAGCCGAATTCTGTTGCCCGGACCTGTGTCTGTGATCTCTAGCAGCAAAGCCACAGGCACTCAATATTAAGAGGCAAAATGCGACCTTGCACAGAAATCACATGTGCTATGTAATGTGAATAGTGTTGTTCACCGTGAAAGAGTATAAGCATTGTTCTGTAAAATGTATCTTTTTAAAAAAATCTCTCCTTTTTTCTCTCCCTCCAGCAGCTGCAAATTTTTCAAGCCTCCCTCCTCCGTCCCAAAGGCTATCTCAGATAAGGCGTCGGAAAAGAGGACGCGAGACGAGATGTCTGTGGAAATCATGGAATCCACCCGCAATGAAACAGCTCATCTGAATGAGTGGAAGGACACGGTTTCAAAATGTAGGAAAGATGCCAGTGAACATAAGGACAGGAGGGACCAACATGAGGACATGAGGGACCAACGTGAGTACAGAAGGGACCAACGTGAGGAGCGGAGAGACGCTCGAGATGAGAGGTGGCGGCAGGCAGATCAGAGGAGGCAGGATGCAACACTGGGGTGCTGCGTGAGCAAACAGACATGATCCGGCATCTGGTGGAGCTTCAGGAACAGCAGCAGGATCACAGACTGGTGCTACAGCCCCTGTATAACCCCCCTTCCCCCTCACCATGTTCCATAGCCTCCTCACCCAGATGGTAAGAACGCGGGTGGGGAGGCTCCGTGCACCCTCCCACTTCACCCCAGTGGACAGCCCGAGCAAAAGGCTGTCATTATTTTAACCTTTTTTTAGTAGCCTTTTCCTTCCCTCTGATCCTCCTCCCAAACCCCACCCAGGCTACCTTCTCAGTTCTCTCCCTCTTTTTATAATCAATTAATAAAGAATACATGATTTTTAAACAATAGTGACTTTATTTCCTTTGAAAGCAAGCTGTGATCGAAGGGAGAGGGTGGGTTGCCTACAGAGAATGAGTCAATAAAGGGAGCGGGTTTTCATCGAGAAACAAACAGAACTTTCACACAGTAGCCTGGCCAGTCATGAAACTGGTTTTTCAAAGCTGCTCTGATGCGCCGCGCTTCCTGATGTGCTCTTCTAATCGCCCTGGTGTCTGGCTGTGCGTAATCAGCAGCCAGGCGATTTGCCTCAGCCTCCCGCCCCGCCATAAACGTCTCCCCCTTACTCTCACAGATTGTGGAGCACACAGCAAGCAGCAATAACAATGGGGATATTGGTTTGGCTGAGGTCTGAGCGATTCAGTAAAGTGCGCCAGCGACCTTTTAAATGGCCAAATGCACATTCCACCACCATTCTGCACTTGCTCAGCCTGTAGTTGAACAGCTCCTGACTCCTGTCCAGGCTGCCTGTGTATGGCTTCATGAGTCATGGCATTAACGGGTAGGCTGGGTCCCCAAGGATAACTATAGGCATTTCAACATCCCCGACGGTTATTTTCTGGTCCGGGAAGTAACTCCCTTGCTGCAGCCGTTTAAACAGAGTAGTGTTCCTGAAGACGCAAGCATCATGAACCCTTCCCGGCCAGCCCACGTTGATGTTGGTGAAATGTCCCCTGTGATCCACCAGTGCTTGCAGCACCATTGAAAAGTAACCCTTGTGGTTTATGTACTGGGTACCCTGGTGTTCCGGTGCCAAGATAGGGATATGGGTTCCATCTATCGCCCCACCACAGTTAGGGAATCCCATTGCAGCAAAGCCATCCACTATGGCCTGCACATTTCCCAGAGTCACTACCTTTCGTAGCAGCAGTTCAATGATTGCTTTGGCTACTTGCATGACAGCAGCCCCCACAATAGATTTGCCTACTCCAAATTGATTCCTGATTAACCGGTAGCTGTCTGGCGTTGCAAGCTTCCACAGGGCTATTGTCACTCGCTTTTCAACTGTGAGGGCTGCTCTCATCCTGGTATTCTGGTGCTTAAGGGCAGGGGAAAGCAAGTCACAAAGTTCCATGAAAGTGCCCTTACGCATGCGAAAGTTTTGCAGCCACTGGGAATCGTCCCACACCTGCAACACTATGCGGTCCCACCAGTCTGTGCTTGTTTCCTGGGCCCAGAATCGGCGTTCCACAGATAGAACTTGCCCCATTAACAACATGATCTCCAAAGCACCGGGACCCGCGGTTTGAGAGAATTCTGTGTCTATGTCCTCATCACAGCGCCGCCGTCACCGCCTCCTCCTTGCCTCGTTTTTCTGGTCCTGGTTCAGCGTAAACTGCATGATAATGCGCGAGGTGTTTACAATGTTCATGACTGCTGTCTTGGGCTGAGCGGGCTCCATGCTTGCCGTGGTATGGCATCTGCTGTGTTCACCCAGGAAAAAAGGCGCGAAACAGTTGTCTGCCGTTGCTTTCATGGAGGGAGGGGTGAGGCTGTACCCCAAACAACCTGCGACAATGTTTTTTCCCCCATCAGGCACTGGGATCTCAACCCAGAATTCCAATGGGCGGGGGAGACTGCAAGAAATATGGGATAGCTATGGGATAACTACCCACAGTGCAACACTCCAGAAATCGACGCTAGCCCCGGTACATGGATGCACACCGCCGAATTAATGTGCTTAGTGTGGCCGCATACATTTGACTTTATACAATCTGTTTCGAAAATTCAAATTCTGTAAATTCGGATTAATCCCATAATATAGACATACCATTACTCTACTCCGGTGCGGTAATTGTGGCATATAAGGGTGACAGCCTGAAAGTGCTGCTTGGCCCAGCCTATTGAGCCCAGGGGCATATAAAAGGGGGGGGAGAGGGGAGAGAGAGAGAGAGAAAGAGTGTGTGTGTCTCTCTCTCTCTCTGGAGGAACCCAGCTTAGGGAACACAGGTCCTGCAGGATAGCGCCAGTGGAAGGGGAATTGCAGAAGGGAGAAGTAGAGCTCCATATGAAAACACACTTGACCTGAGCAGTACATTGACAGAATTACAGAAACCCCCTCCCCAGAAGAGTAAACCCTAATAAATGAGCATATCCCAAAGTAAAGGGCAAATCTGATAACAAGATTTAAAACAAACAAAAGGAAATATTACTGTAGAACTTATTGCCAGGGGATGATGTGAAGAACAAAACTATAATGGGGTTAAAAAAAGAATTAGATGCATTCATAGAGAATAGATCCACCAATGGCTATTAGTCAGGGGTTGGCAAACTTTTTGGCCCGAGGGCCACATCTGGGTATGGAAATTGTAGGTAGGCCACGAATGCTCACGAAATTGGGGGTAGGGGTGAGGGCTCCTTCTGGGGATGTGGGCTCTTTGGTAGGGCTGGGGATGAGAGGTTAGAAGTGCAGGCTCCAGTGGCACTTACCTCAAGCAGCTCCCGGAAGCAGCAGCATGTCCCCCCTCTAGCTCCTACACAGTGGCATGACCAGGTGGCTCTGTGCCCTGCCCCATCCACAGGAGCCACCCTTGCAGCTCCCATTGGCCATGGTTCCCGGCCAATGGGAGCTGTGAGGGCGGCACTTGGGGCAGGGGCAGCGTGCAGAGCCCCATCTGCCCCATGCATACGAGCCAGAGGGGGGACATGCCGCTGCTTTCGGGAGCTGCGTGGAGCCACGGCACACGCCGAGTAGGGCAAGCCCCAGACCCCGCTCCCCAGCTGGAGCGCCAGAACAGAGCAAGCTCCAGACCCCGCTTCCCGGCAGGATCTTGAGAGCCGGATTAAAACGCCTGAAGGGCTGGATGCGGCCCCTGGGCCGTAGTTTGCCCACCCCTGCTATTAGTTGTGGGTGTCCCTAGCCTCCGACTGCCAAAAGCGGGGAGTGGATGGCAGAGAGTGGGTCACTCCAAGCTTGCCTGTTCTGTTCATTCCCTTTGAAGCACTTGGCATTTGCCACTGTCAGAATACACGATACTGGGCCAGCATGGCCGTTCTCGTGTTCTTAAATTTGCTAGATGATTTATTAATTGGGAGTTTGCATCATTTCATATTAATAACTAGTGGAAAGCTGCCTCTAAACCAGGGGTTCTCAGACTTTTGTACTGGTGACCCCTTTCACACAGCAAGCCTCTGAGTGCGACCCCCCCTTATACACTAAAAACACTTTTTAATATATTTAACACCATTATAAACGCTGGAGGCAAAGCGGGGTTTGGGGTGGAGGGTGACAGCCCGCGACTCCCCATGTAATAACCTCACGACCCCCTGAGGGGTCCCAACCCCCAGTTTGAGAACCCCTGCTCTAAACAGGCTCAAAATTCACTCAATCTTATGTTTATCTGGATAAATTCTGAATACTGTTTTGAAACATGCAAGATTTAAAGCCATGTATATGTTAATGGAATATCTGCTACAAAGAGTAAGCAGTACATGTAACAAAGTTTTCAAAATAAAGCATTCATCATAGTTTCATATTGTAACTACATTAGAACCCGTTTATCCCACCCTCCTTTAACTGGCTCTCCCCATTTACTGAACCAGAACTCCAGGGCCAGAAACAGGAGATCTCCACTGTGGCTGGCTAGATGGCGCTGCAGCATTGCATTTTCCCATTCTTTGGTTTACCTGGAATTTTGATTATCTGATCTGGCAGCTCAGTCCAAATTAGACTGTATAAACGGGGTTCTACTGCATTTCATATTTGATCATCCCTTTTCTATCAGGCCTTATATGCCTGTAGCCCAATTTCCCTGCTCCATTCCAGCATGTCTTCCGTAAGGCCAATTAACCATACCTTTCTATACCTATGGCCCTACGAAATTCACAGCCATGAAAAACGCATCATGGACTGTGAAATCTGAACTGATCTTTTGTGTGCTTTTACCCTATACTATATAGATTTCACGGGGGAGGCCAGCGTTTCTCAAATTGGGAGTCCTGACCCAAAAGGGAGTTGCGGGGGGAGGGGGGGGGGGTCACAGTATTGCCACCCTTATTTTTGCACTGCCTTCAGAGCTGGGTAACCGGAAAGTGGTGGCTGTTGGCACCCAGCTGTGAAGGCAGCGCCCTGCCAGCAGCATCACAGAAGTAAGACTGGCAATACCATACCATGCCACCCTTACTTATGTGCTGCTGCCGCCTTCAGAGCTGGGCAGCCGGAGAGTGGCGGCTGCTGACAGAGGGTCCAGCTCTGCAGGCTGCAGCGCAAAAGTAAAGGTGGCAATACCATACCATGCCATCCTTACTTCTGCACTGCTGCTGGTAGCAGCTCTACCCTCAGAGCTGGGCTCCCAGCCAGCAACCACCACTCTCCAGCTGCCCAGCTCTGAAGGCAGTGCCGGCACCACCAGCAGCTGCACAGAAGGGTAGCAGTACTGCAAAACCCCCCCCACACACACAATAACCTTGTGATCCCCCCATAACTCCTTTTTGGGTCAGGACCCCTACAATTACAACACCATGTAATGTCAGATTTAAATGAAATTTACAATTTTAAAAATCCTATGATCATGAAATTGACCAAAATGGACCAGGAATTTGGTAGGGCCCTATTTATACCCCATCACTATAAGGAGATGGAAAGTGAAAAACAAAATGGTCAGTGATGGGCTGATTATTACTGCTTGCTCAACTGCTGATTTTGCTCCATGCCATCCCTCCCTCTGTTTTATACAGATTATAAACAAAAAAAGGAGGCAAGTATGTGTACAGTGCCTGGCATTCTTTGGGTAAATACATGAAGTAAGTTTGTGAAGAGAGCAGCAGTTTATTCAAACTCCTCCTCTAACCGCATAAACCTTGAGAAAAAGAAACATCTCTAAATTTGAAGTTCAGGAACTTACTTCTCATTGTCACAAACGGTACCTCATCTTCCATATTAAGGTTGATTGTTGGTGGCTAAAAAAAACAAAAAGCACAAAAAAGGTTAGTATAAGCCATGAAATATACATATGGCAAACAGGAAGCTTTCCTGAGTGAAGGTTAGCTTCCCTTCTGTAGAATGGAAGTTTTTGTTAAATAAGTTGTCTTAAGTCTTCAGAGAGCTTCTGTGTTTTTTCTACTGTTCCTAGCTTTGCGGAAGTGTAACCAAGGGAAAATTTAACCATCTGGTTAGATTTCACTCCTGGGATTGAAAACTCTGTAGGGTGAAACTGACAACTGGGTTGGTTTTCACTGTGCTCTGGCTCAAACCTTTCCCAACCAATAGCAGACACAGGCACTTGAGCCACATAGGATTAACATAAAGGCTTGTGGAAGGGGTCAGTAGTGTAGACACCCCCCAAAACTCAACTCCTATGACAACTGCAGATTTCAGGAGTGATAAAGGACTGGTGATCCACCCAGGTAGTTGCTATGAGGCACTCAGGTGGGGGAGAGAATGTTCCTGCTTAGCTGGGCCAGGGGTTTGCTCCTCACATAGGCATTGCATAGAAAGCATTAATGGATGCCTTGATCATCTTTCCCTTCACTTCTTGATGGCCCATTACATAGATTATATAATTTAGAACACAGGTCGATATAATTACAATGCAAATAGTTTGACTTCAACTCTTAGGCTAGGTCCACACTACCCGCCCAATTTGGCGGGTAGAGATCGATCTTCTGGGATCCATTTATCGCGTCTCATCTGGACACGATAAATCGAAGCCAGAAGCGCTCCCCCGTCGACTGCGGAACTCCTGCTCGCAGAGAGGAGGAAGCGCTGTCGACGGGGGAGCTTGCCTGCGCCGCGTGGACCCGCAGTAAGTAAACTTAGTTTGAGCTAGGAAACGTCAACTTCAGCTATGCTATTCTCATAGCTGAAGTTGCGTTTCCTAGATCGATCCCCCACCCCAGTGCGGACCAGCCCTTAGGCTGGCAGACTATGTTAGTCGCCGAATTTGTATTAACCCTGGATGTTTTCTGAGCAATGGAATTTTAGCAATGATCCTGCAAGGCCTCCCTCTTTTTCCTGCAAGTTCTCTTGAAGTAATGCCACAAAACAAGAGCGTTTATCAAAGTTTCCCCAGTGAAACACCTAAAATTTCCAGCTACCAACCCATGAAAAATGCAGAAAAAAAGCTATCAAGTCAAATTTAGCCCAAGTTTTAGGATTTATAAAAATAAGTTTAAAAAAAAATCCACGGCAGTTGAAACAGATGCAGCTTTGTTATTTCCGAATGAACAGATCGTGTTTTTCAATCATCCTCCCGGGTAACCCACTACATCATCAGCGCAGCAGAACCTGCGAACAACCCCGGGGAGAAAGAAGCGGTTTATCTGCAGCAGCGCCCGGAGAGCCAGCGCCGCGCAGAGCAACCAGCCGCCAGACCCCTTAACATCATCTAAGCCGCACACCTAAGAAAAGCAGCTTTTTTTGGCGACTCTGGTTTTTAACGCCGCCGCATCCTTCCTTTTCCAGGGGCCCGGGTGTGTGTGTATGGGGGGGGTCGTTTACGGCGCGTGGAGAAAGCCGGACATCGCCCCCATCTCAGGTGTCCCCCGCGCTCTCTGTGCTCGCAGAAGGTCGGGGAGCAGGAGAGCGACGGGGCCAGGGCGCCGCGCAGCCACCAGCCGCTTCCCGCCCTCACTCACCCGTAGCGTGTCCGGGTACAGCGGCCGCAGGCTCTTCCCCTTGGCGGGGGTGGCCATATTAGCTCGGCCCCTCTCCTCCCCGCCCAGCGGTCGGCGTCAAGCCTCTCGCGGCCTGGGACGCTGCTTACAGGCCGCCGCCCACCTGGAGCTGCGAGTCCATGTCCGGGCAAGCGCCGCCCCCCGTCACACCTCTGGGAGGAGCGGGCAGGGCCCGGCTGCGTTGCGATCCGCTCCCCCCGCCGGCGGCCGCTGGGCGGGAAAAGCGACTCCCGGTGGTGGCGGCGTGAGGCTCCCCGTGTCACTCAGTCCATGGCGCGGTCGCCTCTCGCAGCAAGCCGCTGCCGCCCGCCACAGCCCCCATTCTCCGCCCCTCAGCCTGGCTCCCGCGGCCGGGCTCCCTTACCCACCAGCCTCCGCGAACGGGTGACGCAGGCCGCCCCGCCCCCTGGCTGCACAAACCCCGCCCCCTCCGTGCGGCGCTCGTGAGTGGCGGGCGCTTTTTGTGGCGTCACAACCGTCTCGCCAGCCCTGCGGGGGCGGCGCTCGCCTCAGGCCGGGGGACGTTACCCGTCCCTCTCCCTGCTTGTCTCTAAGGTGCCACAAGTACTCCTGTTCTTTTTACGGATACAGACCAACACGGCTGCTACTCCGAAACCTGTTTTTATGCACTTGAAGATTATGTCCCTCTCAGTCTTCTCTTCCCCAGACTAAACAAACCCGTTTTTTTCCCCCTTCAATCTTACCTTGTAGGTCATGTTTTCTAGAACTTAAATAATTTTTGTTGCTCTCCTCTGGACTTTCTCCAGTTGCCCACATTTTTCTTGAAGTGTGGTGTCCTGAACTGGACAGAATACTTCAGTTGGGGCCTTATCAGTGCTGAATAGAGTGGAAGAATTACTTCTTATGTCTTGCTTACAACATTCATGCTAATACATCCCAGAATGATATTTGCATTTTTTTTGCAACAGTGTTACATTGTTGGCCCATATTTAGTTTGTGATCTACTATCCTTTTCTGCAATACTCCTTCCTAGGCAGTCATTTCCCATTTTGTATTTGTGCAGTTGAGTATTCCTTCCTAAGTGGAGTACTTTGTATTTGTCATTATTGAAGAGTCTCTCTCCCTGTTCCTGAGGTGTGAGTGGGAGGCCTTCCAACAACAGCAGCTTGTACAGCCTGCCTGAACCAACCCTGTACCTTTCTCCCCCCGCCCTCCCAATAGCTCCTGCCCCTCCTTCAAATCATTTCCCCTCTCACAGCTCCTTTCTCCCATCCCATTCCTCTGACTACCGCCATGGGCACTAGCCTGTTTGTACATCTCTTTGCCTTAGCAGGGCTCTCAAAAGGAAAAGCTCCGAGTCACTTCCTGCATTCTATATGTAAAGTCAAAATATGCTCACTACCTTTTAAATGATCTACAACTAAAATGCTCATTCATCAGTTAAAATCATTCTGTTCATACTGACTATTTCCATTGATTGTCTCTGCAAGCTCTAAAATAAGGCCACTAATAGGTAATTTGTGGTTGGCTTTCTCTGCATAAAACACCTCTGAAGTTTCTTCCCTGTATGGGGTCCTGTATGCGTTGTGGATAAAATTCATGTTTCTTTCTTTGTGCTGCTACTGTACACAAGTCAATTTAATCCTATGTTGTGGTTGGTTTTTTGCACTGCAATGGGCTATAACCTGGGGTGAAAGTAACTCTTTAGACTTACCAGTACGGGGGCCGGCTCCGGCCTCCCTGGAAGGGCAGGGCCTTGGGCGGAAGGGGCGGGGCTGGGGAGTCAGCATCACCCAGCAAGCCCATCCACGCTCTCTGGCCCGCGCTGCCTGGGGCTTCAGCGGCGGTTTAAAGGTCCTGGAGCTCCGGCTACTGCTGCCACAGTGGAGCCCTGGGCCCTTTTAAATAGCTGGCCCGGGGCAGCTGTTCCTTTTGCCTGCCCCCATCGGCCGGCGGGCGGGCGGGGGGGGCAATGATGTAAAAGTGCTGCCGCAGCAGCGCTTTAAGCAGGGTCCTTTGCTGCGGCAGCGCTTTAACGTCCCTGAACCTTTTGCCTCCCCTGTCGACGGCCCTGCCGGTAGGTCTGTACTGGCAGGGCTGCCGATGGGAAAGGGGCAGCAACATTAAAGCGCTGCCACGGCAGAGCTTTAACGTTGCTGCCCCTTCCCCGTCGGTGGCCCTGCCAGTACGGACCCTACCAGTAGGGCCGCCGACAGGGGAGGCAAAAGGGGCAGAGATGTTAAAGCGCTGCTGCAGCAGCGCTTTAATGTGGGCTGCGTAAAGGCCAGTATGGCTTCTTACTGGTACACCATACTGGCCCATACCGGCTCATAGATTCTAGGACTGGAAGGGACCTTGAGAGGTCATCGAGTCCAGTCTCCTGCCCTCATAACAGGACCAAATACTGTCTAGACCATCCCTGATAGACATTTATCTAACCTACTCTTAAATATCTCCAGAGATGGAGATTCCACAACCTCCCTAGGGAATTTATTCCAGTGATTAACCACCCTGACAGGAACATTTTCCTAATGTCCAATCTAAACCTCCCTTGCTGCAGTTTAAGCCCATTGCTTCTTGTTCTATCCTTAGAGGCTAAGATGAACAAGTTTTCTCCCACTTGAAAACTGGTATCATGTCCCCTCTCAGTCTTCTCTTTTCCAAACTATAACAGAGTATAGCATGAAGGATCAAGTTCTGTTGTTGGTCATGAAGGCCATTCCTCATATTTGATGTGCCTTGCCATTCAGGTCGAATAACGTTAGATTGATATGTTTTATTCATTCTTAGTTGTGTTCTGTATCTCTGTAGGAAAGTTAGACATTCCCTCACAGGAATCTTTGGCACCACTACTTGCTATACCAGATCTCCTGGCAGATGGTGGCATTTTCTGCATAGCAACCTATTGCTTAGTGTTATACTCTTCAGAGTTTAGATTAAGATGGTTTCACGTCTCAAGGTACCTGGAACTGAGGTAGGCTGTTTTTATGCCCTAATCAATTTACAGCAGTATCATACAAAAGTTCACTATGTGGCAGCTCTTTCAAGGACTGATTGTCATGTACAGCAGAGGTGCAAATTTAAGTTGGTCATTTGAGGATGCTGATATTGTAGATACTTGCCTGTGCTCCACAGGGCTGCTTCAGACAATGATGCAGCTGCAAGTCCTGGGGGCCCTAGCCCATCAAGGACAGCTTGAAATATTAGTGTGACATTTGCTACCTATATTCATTACTGTGTGGTGCAGTGTGTCAACATGTCTAAGTGAGTCACAGCTGAGAATACCAAATTCAGGACAGACTGCTAAGAAACGGGGGAAACACACCCCAGACTGGTGGTTATTCCATCATTAGATTTTACCAAACTAGTAACAAAAATGAACATCTGTATTACCCTACAGATTAACAAGAAGTCATAAATGCAGTTTCTTTAGGCATTCCAGCCCCGGGCTCACCACCCAGACAACTGAACTTTATAATGAGAGGTTACTGAAAAATAGATTCATCATATATAAAGTTCTTCCAATCCCAAAGGACCAGCCACTTCACCAGGTCAATATATAATTCAGATTTTACCCAAAAATCACACTTGGAACTAATCCTTTAGTAACTAAAAATTAAAGATTTAATAATATAAAAAGAAAAATGTTCTTGAATGGTTAAAATATCATATACATTACAGTTGATTTTCAGTGATTGCAGGTCAGGATCACAGCAGTGATGTAAACCTGCTAGCTTGTAAAAAGTCTCTCTGTGGATTGCCCAGACTGGTTTGTGGGGGCGGGTTGTTCAGTCCCTTTGTTCAAAGCTTCCTTGTTAGAAATGCAGTCTGCAGATGTGAAGCAGATGATGAAGACAAAGAAGTGATGTCACAGTCTCCCCTTATACCTTCAGCCCAGGTGCATGGGAAATTGCTGGCAAAAGATGGAGTCTTAGGTCATACATCCTCTTCATGTGTCCGGACATGCCATGATGAGTCACCGGGCCTCAGTGCTTTGTGAAACATCTCCAGGAAAAGCTCATTGGATGTGTTTAGTGTCTTCAATGGCCCATCAACTCATGGCTGTCTAATCCTGATGTAAATTTGTCTGGTGGGTATCACCCCGGAACACAACATGTGTTTGAGATACAAATACAGTACATGGTCAATTTTCATAACTTCAGATACAAAGATGATAATGCATGTAAACAGGATTATCATACTTAGCAAATCTTAACTAAGGCTACAGGTTCGTCACAGAGGTCACGGCAGTCATGGATTCTGTGGCTTTACCAGACCTCCGTTACTTCTTTGGCTTCAGCTGTCAGTGGCTGAAGCCAAGGCTGGAGGCGGGACTGTGCACCCCTGCCCTACAGTTGGGGCTGGAGCCAGGGCTATGCTCCCCTGTCCCACAGCTGGGGCTGGAACCAAGACCATGCGCCCTTGCCCCGCAACTTGTGGTGGGTGCTGGAGCTGGGACCATGCACCCTTGCCCCACGGCTTGTGGAGGGGGCTGGGACCCTGCACCCCTGCTCCTCAGCTTCCAAGGACTGACCGCCCACCCCCCCGGCTGTGGCCGGGGGTTGGAGCCAGGACTGCATGCCCCTTGCCCTGCAGCTGCAGCCAGTTCCGGAGTGGGAGCTGTGCTCACCCGGGGGGTGTAGGGGATCGACCTGTCAGTCCCCCTCATGGGATCCTAGCTGTCATTCCTTCCCCTACCTAGCCCTGAACCCCCAGTTATTTTTAGTGGAAGTCAAAGGCAGGTCACAGGCTCCCGTGAATTTTTGTTTATTGACCGGACCTATCTGTGACTTTTACTAAAAATAACCATGACAAAATCTTAACCTTAATTTTAACTTTTCTATTGATACTTACATGACATACTTTGTATTAGACTTAGTGCAATTGTGCCATAATGATGATACATTAGCAATTGTAACAGTAGTGATACATTAGTGATGATACATTAGTGTACAGCTGGTTATCATTCCTTCTATACAGCATCACACAGTGCATGAGCTGCTTCATGCTCATTGAGCTCTGTGGTGATACCCTTATTCCCTAGTGTTCTTCAGTTATCTCCCTGTCTGCCACAACCTAGCTAGGGAACGCCAAAATATACTTTTTTCTGTAACACCAAAACCTCCATCCTCTCCTCCTTTAAATACCTTCATAAACATACTTGCACTCTCCTGCCAGAATGGGACTGACCCTCTCGAAATGGGGTAGATGGCTGGGGGCACACTAAATATTGGGCATTATAACTGAATGCCCAATAGAAGGGCTTTGCATGTTTTTTTATAGAGCTGAGATACTGAGGGGACACCATTAGATTGACTGGCAAGCAGACATTCGTAATTTCCTAGGTTATTAAGTCAGAAGGGAACATTGTGATCATCTAGTCTAACCTCCTGCATGACACAGGCCATAGGACCACCCTGAGTTAATCATAGACTTGTAGGGTTAGAAGGGACTGCAGGGGTCATCTAGTCTAACCCCCTGCCAAGATTCAGGATTTGTTGTGTCTAAACCATCCAAGACAGATGGCTATCCAGATTCCTTTTGAAAACCTCCACAACCTCCTAAGGCATCTGTTCCATTGTCCTACTCTTCTTACAGTTAGGAAGTTTTTCCTGAGGTTTAATCTAAATCTGCTATGCTGTAATTTGAACCCATTGCCTCTTTTCCTGCCCTTCGTGGCAAAAGAGAACAACTTTGTTGTTTGAACTAGGTTGTTGTCCAAACTAGAGCATGTCTTTTAGAAAAATATCCAATCTTTTTTTTTTAAATTTCCAATGATGGAGAACCGACAACAACCCTTTGAAAGTTGTTCCAATGGTTAATTGTGGTTAATTACCCTCACTGTTTACAATGTATGCCTTATTTCTACTCTGAATTTGTCTAGCTTCAATTACCAGCCATTGGATCCTGTTATATCTTTGTCTCCTAGACTGATGAGCTGTCTTATCAAATTTCGGTTCCCCATGTAGATACTTACATGTCACCCCTTAACCTTCTCTTTGTTAAGCTAAACAGATTGAGCTCCTTGAGTCCGTTATAAGGCATGTTTTCCAATTCTTTAATCATGCTCATGACTATTCTCTGAACCGCTGGAATTTTTCAACATCCTTCTTGATTTGTGGACACCAGAATTGGACAGAAGATTGCACTAGTAGCGGTTGCACAAGAACATAAGAACGGCCGTACTGGGTCAGACCAAAGGTCCATCTAGCCCAGTGTCCTGTCTACCGACAGTGGCCAATGCCAGGTGCCCCAGAGGGAGTGGATCTAACAGGCAATGATCAAGTGATGTCTCTCCTTCCATCCATCTCCATCCTCTGACAAACAGAGGTTAGGGACACCATTCCTTACCCATCCTGGCTAATAGCCATTAATGGACTTCACCACCATGAATGTATCCAGTTCTCTTTTAAACGCTGTTATAGTCCTAGCCTTCACAACCTCCTCAGGTAAGGAGTTCCACAAGTTGACTGTGCGCTGCATGAAGAACAACTTCCTTGTATTTGTTTTAAACCTGCTGCCTATTAATTTCATTTGGTGACCCCTAGTTCTTGTATTATGGGAATAAGTAAATAACTTTTCCTTATCCACTTTCTCCACATCACTCATGATTTTATATATCTCTATCATATTCCCCCTTAGTCTCCTCTTTTCCAAGCTGAAGAGTCCAAGAACCAAAGAAGCTGAATGTTCCAAGCTGAAGAACCAAATACAGAGGTAATATAACCTACTCCTATTTAAGATTCCCCAGTTTATACATCCAAGCATAGCATTAGCCCTTTGGGCCACAGCATCACACTGAGAGCTCATGTTTATCCACCAGGAACCTCCAAGTCTTTTTCAGAATCACCAGGATAGAGTCTCCTATCCTGTAAGCGTGGCCTACATTCATTGTTCCTAGATGTATGACTTTACATTTGGAAGTATTAAAACACATTTTATTTGCTTGTGCCTGGTTTACCAAGCAATCCAGATTGCTCTGTATCAGTGACCTGCCCTCTCTTTATTATTTGCCACTCTCCCGGTCTTTGGGTCATCTGCAAACTTTATCAACAATGATTTTATGTTTTCTTCCAGGTCATTGATAAAGGCATTAAATTATGTAGGACCAAGTACTGACTCCCTTGAGGCCCCCACTAGAAACACCACTGCTCAGTGATGATTCCCTCTTAAAAGTTACATTTTGAGACTTACCAGTTAACAAGTTTTTAATCCATTCAATGTGTGCCATGTTGATTTTATATCATTTCAGTTTCTTAATCAAAATGTCATGTGATACCATGTCAAATGTCTTACAGAAATCAAAATATATTTGTGATGAGGTGTACTAGGCATTTGCTGCTCCCTGCTGTCTTGGCACACCCTACCTGAAGAAGGTATCCTTTTGGGAAAAAAGCCAGTGAGTTTAGTCTTCCAAGAGCTACCTAGAAAGGTCACCCAGGATCAGCTACTGGTAGAGCCAAGAAGAATTGATCTTCCAGCAGCTAGAAGGGCTGGAAGCAAGCAGAAGCCAATCAGGCTGAAGCAGGCAAGATAACAAGGGCTGGCTGCTTTTTCCAGGATCATGTTTGGGCAAAGCCGGGACAGGGGAGGTATGATTTCCCCATCTTAATCCAAGCATTCTGGCCTGGTCAGGGGCCTAACTCTGATACACTTTTTGGATAAACTAGCAAAGGAATGTTTGGGAATTTAAAGCCCAGGTGGCCCTCTTGAGTTAAATGTTAATTTATTGCTGAAAAATTAAGGTGAATTTACTTAATAAGATGCTCCTTTGACTCAGAGGAGCCTGTGATAATATTACATCTACTTTTGTACCTTTATCAACCAAATTTGTAATCCCATCAGAAAAAGATATCAGGGTAGTTTGACAGGATCTATTTTCCATAAACCCATGTTTATTGGCATTAATTACATCACCTTCCTTTAATTAATCAAGTCCCATATCAGCCATTCCATTATTTTGCCTGTGATCCATGGCAGGCTGATGGACCCGTTGCCCCATTTACCCTTTTTAAATATCGGTACAACATTTGCTTTCTTCCAGTCTTTTGGAACTTCCCCAGTGTTTCAGGACTTATCAAAAACAACAGACTAGAGAGTTCCTCTGCCAACTCTTTCAAAACTCTTGAATGCAAGTTATTTGGACATGCTGATTTAAAAATGTATGTCTGTAGTATCTGCAGTTTAACATCCTCCTTGAATTACTATTGGAGTAGAAAGTATATCATGTAGTGATGATCAAACAACTACATCATCTAACCTTCTTACAAATAAGAACAGAAATATTTATTGAACATTTCTTTCTTTTCTGGATTATTACTGACAATTCTACCATCTCCACCTAGTAATAGACCAATGCAATTTTTAGGATTCTTTGTGTTCTGAATATACTTAAAAAAACCTTTTTCTTATTTTCCGTAACTCTACTGCCCAAAGATTTCTCCTTGAGAGGCAGAGAGACAAGGTGGTAATATCTTTTATTGAACCAACTTCTGTTGTGAGAGAGAGCTTTTGAGCTACACAGAGCTCTTCTTCAGGTCTGGGAAAGGTACTGAGAGTGTTGCAGCTAAATACAAGATTGAACAGTTAGTTTAGCATAGGTAGTTAGCATATGTTCTGTGGGACCATGCAAGATGAAGTGGCCCATTAACACCCCTGTAGTCATAGGACAAAAAGGGGGTATTAATAGGTTACAGATTTTTGTAATAAGCCATCAATCCACTGTCTTTATTAAGTCTATCGTTTTTAGTATCTAGCAAAGTTATGAATTTAAGCTCCCAGGCTAGTCTTTTGAAAGTGTTGTGTAGGTTTCCTTTGAGGATGAGGACTGATAGATCAGATATAGAGTGATTGTTTTGTGAGAAGTGTTCACCCACAAGTGATGTGGTGTTTTTGTTTTTTATCATTTTCCTGTGTGAGTTCATTCAAGAGTGGAGTGATTGGTTTCACCCATGTAGCAGTTGTTGGAGCATTTAATGCACTGGATGAGGTACACCACGAATTGTGATAGGCATGTGTAGGACCAATGGATCTTGAAAGATGCATTATGGGGGGTGTTCATCAGTGGAGATATGTCTGCAGGTTTTGCATCTATTGTTCTGGCAGGGTCTGGTGCCACTTGTGTTAGTGATTCCTCATCTGTGGGGAGCTTGCTTTTGATGATGAGGTTGGTGGGTTGTTTGAAGGCCAGAAGAGAGGTTCTCCTTGAGAAGTGGGCTGTTGAATATTCATTATGTGAGGATTGGCACATGCACTAGCTGTCTCAACCTATGCAGAAAATGTTGCATTAGCATTCAAATGTGTAAAATTATCTCTGTGATGTGTAATCACAAGGGTCAACTTATAGTGTCCATTGGATCCTTCTGCCTGTGGGTTCATACTGCGCAGCTATCTTTAAGCAGAGAGGCTTAGAGTTATTTTGCACGGGTAGCCAATCAAGTGATGACTGAAATGTCTGAATGAGCAAACAAAAGGCCTGCATTGATTCATATTCAGATATCTATCTGTGCAAACACGTAAGGGCAAGAAACTTTTTTTAATGAAAGCTTAGGTTTTGAAGAAACTGATGAGACTGTCAGAGAAAGTGCTGCTATGGCATTTCACAGATCTGATTCTAGTGCTTAATCGCATTTAATTTAAAATGGTAAGTAAAGTCGCCCCTTTAGATTTTACTACTTGTTAATGGCAAATATAAATCTACCCTATTTATAGTTATGTGGTGTTATATATGCAAATAAAAGATAATGTTTTCACCTCTCTTATTTCTACAGCTTCTAAAAATACCCCAAAACACTGGCATTACCAGCCATTTGTCCTAAGGCGGGTGGTTTGCTTATATACTTTGATTTCTTGACTCTCCACCAGGGGGCAGTCATTCCATTTCAAAAGTATGATCTGTTAGAATAAATGTATTTTAAAGCAGTAATTTCATCCAATGTTCTTTAAAGGAAACATGTCAAAATTAAAATAATATATTGTACCCAAACCCCCTCATGTGTATAACTAGTGTGCTTTTAGATTATCAAAACAAATCTTACATTTTACTATGTTCTATGTGTACTGTTGGATTAGATTCCATGCTTCTCTTAGTTTGGACAATGAAATTAACCTGTTTTGTATCATGTTGTTTTCACTATTGGTTCTAATGTAGTAGTACAATGCTGCAGTGCTTAGGTTGCATGCACTACAGGAGAATGTTTACATTTAAAATGGCCTTATTAACATTTTAAAAGAACTATATTAAAAGCAGTTACGTTGATGTGTTCTACTGTTTTAGATTCTTACTAGCATTTATTAGCCTAGATGTCTAAACCTAAATGTTGGTCTTAAATCACTTGATGGTCTTCCTTTAAATGCTATTATTTATTTATTTATCTTACTTGCATTCCTGTAGTTCCATGAGGTCTCAATCAAGATCAAAGCCCGTTATGCTCAGAATTGTACAAATATAAAACATATTTTGTAGCTAATACTGTCTTCTATTTTATGGCCTTGATCCTGCAACTGGATCCTTGCAGATGGACACTGAATTGAGTGGGGCTTGGGTCAGTGCAGAGTTCTGCCTGCAAGGACATGAAAGCAGAATCTGAGCCAATAAAAGTATAGAAGACATTAGCTACAAAATATCTTATAGGAGTTTAAAAATATACTTTTCCAATTGTATGTGCCTAGTCCTGTGAGGTTCTGAGCCTCCCTCAACTCCCATTCAAGGTTTTCAGCACCTCAGTTTTGGCCCAACAACATTATGTAATTTAGAAATGTAACACCATTGTGCAACTTTTTCACGTATAACAAAGTAATGAATTTGTGTCCTGTATGGATGTGCTGCTCTGCTGAAGGACACATAATCATTGGAGAAATTTGATACTGCACAGTCACACTGTTCAAGAAACTATGCACTTTCTATGCCCTTGATGTTATTCTTATTAAATGATCTGCTGAGTTTTAGGACAAGTCATGGTACTAAGAGGGCTCTCTAATAAGAGCAAATTCTGGTAAATTATCTGTAGATTTGAATGATACTTTTAATACAGTTGCTCACCAGTTTTTTTCAAGCAGTAAAAAATTGTTATATTATTTAGTACAATATTAGTAAGTCCAAGTATTACTTTTTTTGATAAAATAAATGCACCAAATCCTGCAGCCCTTATGCAGCCTTTACTCAGACAAATCTCCTGTTGATGTCACTGGGAATATTGCTTAAGTGAGGAGTGCAGGATTTGGCTCTATATATTTAATTCCAAAATCAGGCTCCAGGCGGTGGGGCACGGGCTTCGGTTTGGCCCTGGGCCTCAGCAAGTCTAATGCCAGCCCTGACAACCCTATTAAAAAGAAGTTGTGACCCACCTGGGGTCCTGACCCACAGTTTCAGAACCACTGGTCTAGTTGCATGTGGAAGTGAAGCTGCCCTTAATAAAGTTTGCTGCCACCTCCCACTGTTTTCAGTGAGATTGAAGCCAGGCCCACAGGCAAAGTGGCTGCCATTCTATGATTCAGAGGGCTAGATGGGACAGTGAGGAGCAGCAGGGACCCTGTGAAAAGTGGATAGGGAAAGTGAGGGGAAGTAGGAGGCAGATTATGGTGTTGTAGGGGGATCGGGTGTGGGAGGGAGGCTGAGTGAGGTGCAGAGGACAGTGATGGGGCTCTTTGGGGTGGGATGGAGGGGATAGAATGGCAGCTCCCTCAGCCTGGGAATAGTGATGGGTAAGGTGAGCCCCCTCCCGAGCAGCCAGGAGAAGGTAGTGTTGCTAGCTCTTGCAAATTGATGGCATGTCATGGGATTTGGCATCTGCAGGAGAAGTTCCTCTGATACGGCAATTTTCAAAGTGGGCGGAGCTCTGTGTGAGAGCCTTGGGGCTAAGGATATAGACCTGCTCTGCCTCTGAGCCTTGCCTTCAATATATGGTCCAGCAGAGAGGGTCCTGAGGCAGTGGAGGGAGGATCTGGGGTAAAGCTGCTGTTGTTTCAAGGGACCCAAACCTAGCAGCGATGCTTTCCTCCTCCAGCTGCCTTGGATCTTCTCCACTGGGGATCCAGGCAGAACACAAAATGAAGCCAGAGTGGGAGTTGTGGAGGTGCTGCTGCTGAGTCCTGGGAAGGGGGAAAGCCCTTAGGGGCATCAGAAGGGGGGAGGAATCAGGGAGGTGGTGCTGATAGGTCCAGGCAAGGGGAGAATCTTAAGGGAAAAAAGATGGTGGGAGGGAAGGGGAACAGAAATAGGAAATGAATGGCAGTTCCCGTGTCTTGGGGGGTGAGGAGAGGTAAATGGAGTCTCTACCTGAGCAGCTATAGAGAGGCATGCATTTTGTGTGCATTAAAGGTTGACTTTTCAACCTGAAATTATCACACAGACATTGGCAGAGGAGCAGAGGGGAGTTAAAAAGTCGAGACTGATTAAAAACCATGTTTTGATTATTTTAAAATGTCATGATTTTTTTGGTATCTGACTCATGATTTTTGATATCGTGAGGGGGCCCAACTTATAATTTTTGATCTCTAGAAGTTGGCAAGTCTCTCTTACTGTGCTGAAACTTTATATGTGATCAGCATTGATCGTCTCTGACCTGACCTAGGTTCTTTCTCTCATTATATCCTGAGGTTCCTGGAAGGAGAGGAAAGTCTTTTAAATACTGAGAAATCTTGAGGCTGACATGGTACCCCCAGTTGGGCGCTTAGAGTCTGCAACAGATTCATCCCTGATAAGGCTATTAATGTCAGCTGTTAAAGTCTCTAACAACGGGTTCCCCCAATACTGTCACCAGGAGAGCTATAGCTGTCTATACGGTCAAATGTAGTAATTTGCACCATAGCAGGGAATGTTCAAAAAGATCATGCAGTATCTAGACATAATAAACTGGACAAAGTTTTTGTGAATACTAGCATTTCATTCACAGAAACGTAATTTCTATTCAAGATACTCATTTCTTTCCTCTGATGGTTGGGACAGTCACATGTTTTAAATGGGCTGTTTCTTGTATGGTACATATAGTAATAATAAGTAGTGGTTAGGTTTCATAGACTGTGTATTCCCTGAGACTTCAGTGTCCAGTGACTTCTATTAATATTTAGGATACCAACGGTTACTTAACTTCTGCTCACCTAGAGCCTGATCCAGTGTCCGCTGACATCAGCAAGAGCCTGTCCACTGGCAGCCCCCCTAAAGGAACATTCAAAATAGTTGTTTACTCATTTTGGAATACAGACTTCAGATGTTTCATTTTCAGCACATATTTAAATAATCTGATCCTTGCTTTCTCATCATTTTCTCATTAATGATCTGGAGGATGGCGTGGACTGCACCCTCAGCAAGTTTGCAGATGACACTAAACTGGGAGGAGTGGTAAATATGCTGGAGGGTAGGGATAGGATACAGAGGGACCTAGACATATTAGAGGATTGGGCCAAAAGAAATCTGATGAGGTTCAACAAGGACAAGTGCGGAGTCCTGCACTTAGGACGGAAGAATCCCATGCACTGTTACAGACTAGGGACCGAGTGGCTAGGCAGCAGTTCCGCAGAAAAGGACCTAGGGGTTACAGTGGACAAGAAGCAGGATATGAATCAACAGTGTGCCCTTGTTGCCAAGAAGGCTAATGGCATTTTGGGCTGTATAAGTTGAGACATTGCCAGCCCATTGAGGGATGTGATCATTCCCCTCTATTCGGCATTGGTGAGGCCTCATCTGGAGTACTGTGTCCAGTTTTGGGCCCCACTCTACAAGAAGGATGTGGAAAAATTGGAATTCCCCTGATTGTCCTTATTTCCCTTTTTATAGATTGACACTATATTTCCCCCTTTCTAGTCCTCTGGAATCTCTCCAGTCTTCCATGATTTTTCAGAGATAATCGCTAATGGCTCAGGTATCTCCTCAGTCAGTTCTTTGAGTATTTTAGGATGCATTTCATCAGGCCCTGGTGACTTGAAGACATATAATTTGTCTAAGTAATTTTTAACTTGTTCTTTCCCTATTTTAGCCTCTGATCCTACCTCATTTTTACTGGCATTCACTATGTTAGATGTTCAGTCACTACTAACCTTTTTGGTAAAAACTGAAAAGAAAAATACATCTAGCACTTCTACTATTTCCACATTTTCTATTATTGTTTTTCCCCCCTCAATGAGTAACAGGTTAACCTCTTGTTCCTAACGTATTTGTATATATTTTTTCTTGTTACCTTTTATGTCTCTAGCTCAGGGGTGAGCAAACTATGGCCTGTGGGCCGGATCTGGCCCATCAGGGCTTTGGATCCGGCCCGCAGGATTGCCACCCCCATGCTGTGGGCCCTGCTCTGCTCCCGAAAGTGGCCGGCACCATGTCCCTGCGGCCCCTGGAGGGGGAGGAGGGGCAGAGGGCTCCATGCTCTGTCCTTGCCTGCAAGCAACGCCCCCGCAGCGCCCATTGGCCGGGAACGGGGATCTGTGGCCAATGGGAGCTTCGGGGGAGGTACCCACAGGTGAGGGCAGCGTACGGCGCCCTCTGTCCCTCTTCCCCTAGGGGCCACAGGGACATGGTGCTGACCGTTTCCAGGAGTGGCGGGGGGTCAGGGCAGGAAGGGAGCCTGTCTTAGCCTCGCTGTGCGCCGCTGCCATCCGAAAGCCACTCCAGGTAAGCGGTGCCAGGCCGGAGCCCGAACCCCTTTGGCACCCTGCTCCCCCTGCCCTGAGCCCCCTGCCACACCCCTCCTGCACCCTACCCCCTGCCGCACCTTGCACCCCAACTCTTGCCCGAGCCCCTTCCTGCACTCCTTCCTGCACCCATCCCCTCCCACACTCCACACTCCCTCCTGCACCCCAACCCCCTTCCCTGAGCCCCTTCCTGCACACCGCATCCCCTCCCATACCCTGCACTCCCTCCTACACTTCAGCCCCCTCTTCCCCAGCCCTACATTCGTGGCCCTCCATGTAATTTTCCCACCCAGATGTGGCCCTAGGGCCAAAAAGTTTGCCCATCCCTGTTCTAGCTAGTTTAATCTCATTTTGTACCTCAGCCTTTCTAATTAAAACCTACTTATTTTATTTGTTTATATTCATCCTTTGTAATATGACTTAGTTTCCACTTTTTGTAGGACTCTTTTTGTGTTTCAGATCATTGAAGATTTCCTGGTTAAGCCAGAGTGATCTCCTGCCATATTTCCGATCTTTCCTACACACTGGGATAGTTTGCTCTTGTGCCCTTAATAATGTATCTCTGAAAAACCGCTAACTCTCTTGAATAGTTTTTCCCCTTAGACTTGCTTCCCAGGGTATCTTACCTACCAACTCCCCGAGTTTGCTGAAGTCTGCCTTCTTATTGTGCTATTTTCCCTCCTACCATTCCTTTGAATCATTAACTCTACCACTTCATGATCACTTTCACCTAAGCTGCCTTCTGCTTTCAAATTCTCAACCAGTTCCTCCCTATTTGTCAAAATCAAATGTGGAACAGCCTCTCCCCTAGTAGTTTTCTCCACCTTCTGAAATAAAAAATCGTCTTCAATACATTCCAAGAACGCGTTGGATAATCTGTGCCCTGCTGTGTTATTTTCCCAAAAGATGTCTGGGTAGTTGAGTCCCCCATCACCAAGTCCTGTGGTTTGGATGATTTTGATAATTGTTTAAAAAAAGCCTCACCCACTTCTTCCTGCAGTGCTGTTGATTATATAAATGTATACTACTTCAACCCATGTTTGTAATATGAATGATATACAGTTCTCTAACTGGTTTATTAAGAGGCTTAGGAAATTAAAGGCAATCCCATAAAACTGCAAAACAGATGAAAGGCATTTGGGCTGATTGTTCACTATCAAAAATGGAAAATACTGATTCATATAAGAATAGATTTTTTTTAAAGGCAAGATTTCCTTATTACTCCAACATTTGAAGCACACGAGAAACTACACATGAACTTTTAGAAAAAGCTGCCCTATCTCTGGGATAGGGCAGGGTAGGACTGTAAAGTAGGGAGGCTTTAGACTTGAAAAGTTATCCTATTCTAACGCTGATGTCTTAGCTGCGTTGCTCAGGTTCATTGCTGGTGCTGGAGCTGTCAAGGCTAATTGTTCATACAGATAATGATTCATTTGGGTTGGCTCAGAATTTCATGGCTGCCATGACAACCAGGGGGCTGCCTTAGGTGGCTGCAAGCTCCACTCCTAAGCCTGGCACACTTTAGTTCTACTGCTTGAGTTGGGGATGGAAATTACCCCTTCATCATAGGCTGACCATTGTGATTGTCAGTTTGGGTTTGGGATGTACTTATTCTGATGTGGGTCGGAACCCGTCTTGATCTAACACTGGAAGTTGACAGATCCAACAGGCTTTCAGATAGCCTTGAGGTAAAGTATTATTCATCCCACTGACAAATCTGTTGATGGTTTGATAGGACTTTTTAATGATCTTTTGTCCTCTACTTTTGATTTGGTGCCCCCGTAAACGTCCTATCTACTTGCTATATCCTTGCAAGTCAATATGGTTTACAAATGACCTACAACCAATGAAGAAAAAGGGGAAATGGTTAGAGAGCTAGTGTCAGAAGTCTTCTGCTGAATCCGAATGATTGTGACATACAGATATTTAAAGTTTGTGTGCTATGGCTGTGCAGAAATGGAAGAAAGTGTTCTCTGTCTCTACCATTGTATCTTCAAAATTGGGGGGAGGGATAGCTCAGTGGTTTGGGCATTGGCCTGCTAAACCCAGGGTTGTGAGTTCAATCCTTGAGGGGGCCACTTAGGGATCTGGGGCAAAATCAGTACTTGGTCCTGCTAGTGAAGGCAGGGGGCTGGACTCGATGACCTTTCAAGGTCCCTTCCAGTTCTAGGAGATAGGATATCTCCATTTATTTAAAGTTTTATGCAGCAGAGTTGTTTAAAGTGTTTGGCAGCTTCGTGAAATCTAGTTGCCTCAACTCACTTATGGAGTTTGTCTATTTGTGAAGTATTTTCACACTACTTTACACACAACGTTGTTAGGATTTGGACTAAAATGTCTACAAGGGAGTCAGTGTGGCCTAATAGGACACTAGAGTTGGACCCAGGAGACAAGGGTTCAATTCTTATTTATACCACTCGTATGCTGGGTGAGCTTGGAAAAGTCACTTCATCTCCCTGTGCCACAGTTTCCCTATGTGTAAAATGGGGATAATGGTTCTGACCTCCTTTATAAAATGCTATGAGATTTTATACGAGCTAGGTAGTAGTATTATTTATTAATTATTGTCATGGAAACACAGCCTCTTGAAGAGATAAAAGCTGAATCCTCTCTGATTTCTGTCAGAATCACTCATTGAGCTTATGGAGGTGCTGGGCAACTTTGTGCTACAATCTGTGAGATGGACTCTTGTCCCTTCTGGCTAGTGAAGGCTAGCAGGGAAGCAGTGATACATTTCTGTTTGATACTAATTAGGGCTGTTGATTAATTGCAGTTAACTCACGCGATTACCTCAAAAAAATTAATCACGATTGTAGCAGGGTGGTCACCCTGCTCCTGCCATGAAGGGCATTAAACAGCCCTGGGAGAGGGCTTCAGGGGGAGAAGCCAGGCTGATTAGGAAAGCAGCCACAGCTGTAGCCAGTGCAATCAGGGCCCAGTTCGCCCTTATAAAAGGGCGGTGGGCCAGAAAGGAGACTCTCTCTCTCTCTAGCTTCATGAGAGAGAAGGACCTGGCTGCCTGGGAGCAGAGAATGGTACCTGAAGTGGAGCAGTGCTGGAGAAGGGCAAAGGGAGCGAGGGAGCTCCAGCCAAGAAAACCCCCAGCCTGCAGGCCTTGCTAAAAAGGGCCAAAAAGATAATGGGGCTGCAGAGGGGCAGCCCAGAGATAGGCAAAGACAGCAGGTCCTAACCTCCTGGCCGATGATGAGTGGTTTACAGACTGCAGTCCGCCCCAGTGAGCAGGGACTAGATAGTGACTGGCAGTAGCCACTGAGGCAAGATGGGGATAGAGGGTTGGGGGGGTTCCCTGGGAGGGGAGACCCAGAATGTGGGTTACTGCCATGGGCAGAACCCTGAGATAGAGGAGCACCAGGGTCCGGGAGGGACACGGGGCCAGTGGCAGGCGAGACACCAGCCTGAAGAGGGCGCTCAGCGCTGGAAGAGCTAATTCCCAGGACAACCAGCAGGAGGTGCTGCACCGGTGAGTCATCGCCCTGCCACAGGTGGTGGAGAATGTGGACATAGGCGGGCCGCCCCGATACAAGGGGCAAAGGCAAGGACTGTGGGACTATTGCCCGAATCTGAGTGTGGAGACAGAAGATAGAGACCATGGGGAACTACTACTGTACAGCCTGTGTGGCCTGGCTTGCGGAGTAGCAAGCGGGGCTGCTTCAGCTGCTGCGGGGGAGGGCACATGGACCTCAATGGGGGCCAAGCACCAAGGACTGGAAGCTGGTGCCGAGGCCTAAAAACTGTTTCGCCTGTGGGTGACTGGGACACTATAAAAGGAGGTGTCCCTACCGGGATGGAGCACAGAGGCCTCACCCGGAAAAAGCAGGAACTTGGAGAGCACCCCCTGTGAAGTTAACAGGGGCCCCCAAATTTGTTGGGCCTGTGGGGAGCCAGGGCACAGGAAGAGAGAGTGCCCCTATGGAACTCACAGAGCCCAGGCTAACCCTGAGGTGGCTAAAGGAAGGCGGTGGACGTGCTTCCTGTGCCACAAGGGGAGCCATGTCCAATGACCGTGCCCCCAGAGAAGGAGGGGGTGGGGAGGACCGAGGCCCTTGAAAGGGGATTGTCAGGGGCAGAGTGGCCCCAGACAAAACAGGGAACCCACACAGCTGCCAGGAGGGCTACAGTGGGGACCCAGACAATGGTGGAGGGAGGCAGGTGGCTCCAAGTAGTGGAGAGCCTGCGGCAAGAGAGGGATTCCCTGTGGGCCCAGCTGCGAGGGAAGCTGGGGCAATTGGGAGTTCTTCCCCCCCCCCCCCCCATGAGCATTCTTAAGGAGGAGGGTGTGTAGTCACCCCCCTCCTGCCATGAAGGGCATTAAACAGCCCTGGGAGAGGGCTGCAGGGGGAGAAGCCAGGCTGATTAGGAAAGCAGCCACAGCTGTAGCCAGTGCAATCAGAGCCCAGCTGGCCCTTATAAGAGGGCGATAGGCAGAAAGGAGACTTTCTCTCTAGCTTCATAAGAGAGAAGGACTTGGCTGCCTGGGAGCAGAGAAGGGTACCTGAAGTGGAGCAGTGCTGGGGAAGGGCCGAGAGAGCGGGAGAGCTCCAGCCAAGAAAAACCCCAGGCTGCAGGCCTTTCTAAAAAGGGCCCAAAAGGTACTGGGGCTGCTGAGGGGCAGCCCAGAGATAGGCAAAGACAGCAGGTCCTAACCCCCTGGCTGATGATGAGTGGTTTATAGACTGCAGTCTGCCCCAGTGAGCAGGGACTAGATAGTGACTGGCAGTAGCCACTGAGGCAAGGTGGAGATCGAGGGTTGGGGGATCTCCTGGGAGGGAAGACCCAGAATGTGGGTGGCTGCTAGAGCAGAACCCTGACATAGAGGGGCACCAGAGTATGGGAGGGACACGGGGCCAGTGGCAGGCGAGACACTGGTCTGAAGAGGGCGCTCAGTGCTGGATGAGCTAATTCACTGGACGACCAGCAGGAAGCGCTGTGCCGGTGAGTCATCGCCCTGCCACAGTGATTAAAAAAATTAATCACAGTTTTAATCGCATTGTTAAACAATAGAATACCAATTGAAATTTGTTAAATATTTTTGGATGTTTTTCTACATTTTCAAATATATTGATTTCAATTACAACACAGAATACAAAGTGCACACTGCTCACTTTATATTATTATTTTTTATTACAAATATTTGCACTGTAAAAAGGATTAACAAAAGAAACAGTATTTTTCAATTCACCTCATACAAGTACTATAGTGCAATCTCTTTATCATGAATGTGCAATTTACAAATTAGGATTATTTTGTTACATAATTGCACTCAAAAACAAAACAATGCAAAATTTTAGAGCCAGAAATCCACTCAATCCTACTTCTCGTTCAGCTCAGACAAACAAGTTTGTTCACATTTATGGGAGATAATACTGCCCACTTCTTATTTACAGTGTCACCTGAAAGTGAGAACAGGCGTTCGCATGGCACTTTTGTAGCTGGCATTGCAAGGTATTAACATGTCAGATATGCTAAACATTCATATGCCCTTTCATGATTTGGCCACTGTTCCAGAGGGCATGCTTCCATGCTGATGACGATCGTTAAAAAAATAATGCATTAGTTAAATTTGTGACTGAACTCCTTGGGGGCGAATTGTATGTCTCCGGCTCTATTTTACCCACATTCTGCCATACATTTCATGTTATAGTAGTCTCGGATGATGACTCAGCACATGTTCGTTTTAAGAACACTTTCGCTGCAGATTTGACAAAATACAAAGAAGGTACCGATGTGAGATTTCTAAAGATAGCTTCAGCACTTGACCCAAGGTTTAAGAATCTGAAGTGCCTTCTAAAATCTAAGAGGGATGAGGTGTGGAGCATGCTTTCAGAAGTCTTAAAAGAGCAACACTCCGATGTGGAAACTACTGAATCCAAGCCAGCAAAAGAGAAAATCAACCCTCTGCTGGTGGCATCTCACTCAGACAATGAAAATGAACATGTGTTGGTCCGTACTGCTTTGGATTGTTATCAAGCAGAACCTGTGATCAGCATAGATCCATGTTCTCTGAAATTGTGGGTGACACATGAAAGCACATATGAATCTTTAGCGCATCTGGCATGTAAATATCTTGCAATGCCAGCTACAACAGTGCTATGAACTCCTGTTCTCACTTTCAGGTGACATTGTAAACAAGAAGCGAGCAGCTTTATCTCCTGCAAATGTAAACAAATTTGTTTGTCTGAGCGATTGGATGAACAAGAAATAGGACTGAGTGGACTTTGTTTTGTTTTTGAATTCAGTTATTTTTTGAATTCTACATCCTACATTCAACTTTTATGGTAAAGAGATTGCACTACAGTACTTGTATTAGGTGAACTGAAAAATACGATTTGTTTTACAAGGCAAATATTTGTAATAAAAATAAATATAAAGTGAGCACTGTACACTTTGTATTCTGTGTTATATTTGAAATCAATATATTTTAAAATGTAGAAAACATCCAAAAATATTTAAATAAGCGGTATTCTATTATTGTTTAACACTGCGATTAATCATTATTTTTTTTATTTGCGAGCCAGTCCTAATAGTGATGTTTCCTTCAGGAGTACAGAATACCAGAGGCTTGTACAGAAGCTACTGCAAGGCCACGGCTCAAGTAACCAATCCTTGAGGCTATCAGATTAGTTAATAGGTATCCAATCTCCCATTTTGGGGGGAAATCATTGAGACAACTATGACAGGGCAATTCTGGCCATTTCTTCAACTCTGATTTCCATGACTTCAGTCAATCAGGTTATAGGCCTCAATATAGAATAAAAAGTACACTCAAAAAGAAGAACAGGAGTACTTGTGGCACCTTAGAGACTAACAAATTTATTAGAGCATAAGCTTTCGTGGACTACAGCCCACTTCTTCGGATGCATAGTGGGCTGTAGTCCACGAAAGCTTATGCTCTAATAAATTTGTTAGTCTCTAAGGTGCCACAAGTACTCCTGTTCTT
>NC_048300.1:175292521-175421816 GCF_013100865.1 Trachemys scripta elegans
ATTAGAGCATAAGCTTTCGTGGACTACAGCCCACTATGCATCCGAAGAAGTGGGCTGTAGTCCACGAAAGCTTATGCTCTAATAAATTTGTTAGTCTCTAAGGTGCCACAAGTACTCCTGTTCTTCTTTTTGCGGATACAGACTAACACGGCTGCTACTCTGAAAAAAGTACACTGTTTGTATTAGTTGATGATCTGCCAGCACTGAATGAAGATAAAGAGTTCATGTTGATTATTATTTTTTAAATCTGTCAGCAAATTTCTGATCTATTTGATAGACTTCACTGACTTGCTCACAGAGGTGGATGTTGCTATGGCAGGGGTGGATGGACTCTCCCTAGAGCAACTCTGGCGTAGCTTTCTGAGAGGATCCAGAAGATTGCTGTGAACAATTTTCTCTGCCCCAAGGGCTGTCTTCTGCAGTACACCATAGAGATCTCTTCTGCTCAACAGGTATATGAGGGCATGAGAGGGTTATTCAGGAAACATGAGATCTTCAGTATTCTGATGAAACATAACTCTACATCTTCTTCATGTCTGACTGGGGCAGAGCAGTGAAGGAAATAACCCGTTTTTATCCAGGTGTTTTTTTTTTGTAAACCTCACACTGGTCACCTGAAGTAGCTGCCACACATTGAAACTGGGAAGAATGACAACAGTCTGAGAAGAAGGGAGGTTCTTACCCATGAAAGCTTATGCTCCTAATACTTCTGTTAGTCTTAAAGGTGCCACAGGACCCTCTGTTGCTTTCTACAGATTCAGACTAATACAGCTATCCCTCTGATACTTAAGAGTCTGAGAGAGCACATATTCAAAGTAGGGACAAGAAATTAAAGGAATTATTACTGTGTTTTCTGGACCTTAAAGCTACTGCTAAGTGTCAGTAAGAGGCCTGTGAATAACTTGTGATCTTTAGGGGGAAAAAATCAATAACAGGTTTTTAACCTTAGGGAGTGGTTTGCATCATCAATTTATATTAGTTTAGATTTTCAAGTCTATCTTTGCAAGGAAAAAGGTTAGTAACTTTTTTCAAAAATGGCAGAGGTAAACATACAGCATAAATAATATGCAAATTGGTTTTGTGTGAAACTAAACATCCAGGGCTCTCGCTATAAATAGATACCATTTGTACAGAAGTTTGAAAATAATTTCCAAGTGACAAGTTTTGCCTCATGTGAATGGGATAGATCTCTCTCTCTCTCTCTCTCTCTCTCACACACACACACACCCAGAGGTCAGAACAAAGGCTGCCAGTTCTTCAGACGATTTTCTCAAGTCTCTGTTCTCTCTTGCACACCTTCTCCCCCTCATAACTCTTGCCTTCTGCAGTTGCTGAAATTGCCCAGATCCTAAATCTAAATAAGGCAGGACTAGTTGGGAAGATACCATATGCAGTGGGAAGCAGGGGTGAGGCAAGGCACTGGTGAGGGAAGGGGGCTGGCTTGTGATCTTGAGCCCTAGGGTAGCTGATGGTGAGAGATGCCTTGTTGAATTGGAGTGCATATAGAGCTTGAGTTTGTGGCTGGGAGGGAGGGGGCAGCGGCAGGAGGAGGCTGGGACTGGGAGGGGAGGGGGGGAGAGAGCAGCATCTCTAGCTTTCTCTCCAGAGTACGTTGCTAACAGCAAGAGGAGGCTCAGACTTCCCTAATATCCATTATCCCCTGCTCCCAACGTGGTCACACAACAGGCAGAGCAACAAAGAAGGTCTCAGAGGTAAGGTCCCCTTCAACTTGCAAATCTGTACAGTCTGCTCAACAGAAGGGAAAGCAGCAGTAGCAGCATAGGGGAGAGATTAACAGCATCTAGGAATAAGGGTGCAGGGGAGAGTAGCTGGTAGCTCCCTAACAAGAGGAGTGAGGAAATGTGGGCAGCAGCAACAGAGTAAGGGGGGAGAGGGATTCAGGTCATAAATTAGCATCAGCTGGGAATATCCAGGATTGAGGCGCTTGTGTTCCAGTCCCCCAAACAGGAGGAGGAGGAGAGATGGTGGGGACAGTTGCACTATTAGGGCAAATGCTAGGGCACCTGAAATACAAGGGACAAATTTGTAAAGCAGGAACCTGAGCTATTGTCAGCTTCTTTGTAGACAGGGGCTTGGATGAAGGGATTGGAAAGGAGAGCACCTACATATGGGAGAGCTTGTTCCCGTTTCCCTTATGCTCTGCCTTGCTTGTTGTTTGTTTGTTTATTTTTTTTTTCTGGGTGTAAGGCTAAGTTCCTGAGGCAGAGTGATAAGAGAGTCCAACATTGTTTTGTGTCTTATGAATAAGGTTATTTAGGGATTTTATTTCCATTTTCATAATGAAACACTGAAATCAGAATCAAAAAGTAGTGAGCCTGGAATCTTTGTACCCCCTTGATAATTCCTCTGCCCCCTCCCCACTCCAAGGTTTTAGGGAAAGGTTGAAACCAACAAGTGGTCTCATTCTGTAACCCAGGAATGGGAGTAGGGTGATCAGATGCCCCGATTTTATAGGGACAGTCCTGATTTTGGGGCTTTTTCTTATATGGATTCCTTTTACTCCCCATTCCCTGTCCTGATTTTTCACATTTGCTGTCTGGTCACCCTAAATGGAAGAAATGTGGCAATTAAAGTTAATGGACCAGGATTAGGTGGCATAACTGTAGTAGGTTGACTTAGATGCGAATATAGGATGATGGAGTCATCACTTTCCCTTGTCTTGCAAAACCTCAGGAGGGTGGGACTGATTCTGATTTTGCTTACAGCAATGTAAATCCATTGATAACTGTGTAAGTGTAAGTTTCAGACTTGATGTTGCTTTGTTTCACTGTCAGATCTTTCCTGTAGTCTGTGAACACAGAGACCAGGAGAAGAGACAAGACACATAATTCACAACAATGGGGCTTTTCTTTCACCAGCTTTTATGACTGTATTAATTGTTATTTCAGGACTCAAAGTTTTACTATCCCTTTAAAACGATATATATGTGGTTGACTTTGGGCTTGATCCTGCTTTATTGAAGTCAGTGGGAGTTTTGCCATTGATTTCACTTGGAGAATAAGATCAGCTCTTTTTTTTTTTTTTTTTTATATAAACCTTTCTTTTTTTTTTGTTTAAAGCCCTCTCTTGTTTTGTGAACAACATTCTGCCTCTTTTCTGGTGTCCAAGCCCTTTATTAAATCATTTTTGGAGGTTTAAAAAAGGTGAACTGCTTTTCTAACAAAATAAAAATTGCCATATACAAAGTCGCTTTTAAGTTGATTGCCAGTTAACTACAGCTTGTATTTTTTTAGAAATCGCGTGTCCTGACTTTTGAAGGGTATAACTGTGATACATGCATTAAAAATGCTAAGATAACATTAAGGACATGTCTTAAACCCACAACCCGCATGTGAATTCTATTTGAAGCTGAAACTCTGTTTTTACTTGGACTTAATGTGACATTAGTTAGACTGCAGTGAGCTGTGCAAACTGGCTTTGTGTGAACAGTGCTCCACAAAGATGATTTTATTGTTGTTGCAGCTCAGGTGAACCTGATCCAAAGCTCCTGGCAGTCAGTGGACGTCGTTCCATTGACTTGGTGTGTTTTGGATCAGGTCTGTGGTGTGAAATCAACCTCTGATGGGAGAGTCCATAAATACATAAGCAGAATAGAATGCATTAAGGATGGAACATCACTCATTTCTCTGAACTTCCTTGCTTTGTGGATTTCAGCCGGACACACTGTTACCATATAGGTTCATTTGTTTTGTTGTTGTTCAGTTACAAATACCTGTATTCCATGTATTGTGTAAAGAGTACATACACTTCTGAAGATTTTTTTCTTTTAACTTAATCTATTGTGTATTTGTCTCATTAAGGAATTTAATTTTTTGACATGATAGTTCATAATCTTTGAGATATTACAGTGTTTCATAACAATAAATAATATTGACTCAGTATTATATGAATAGTGTTAAAATTATGGGAAAGGTCACCTCCTCTTATGAACTAGCTATTTTTAAAAACTTTTTTGGTGCTGTTGGGTTTCTTTTAAAAATCAGAATATATTCCGTAATAGGGGCTAATGGCATATAAAGTGGCATTAAAAAAAAGTGTTCAATTATTAGTGCCAAAACACTTCCAAAAACTAGTAAACTACATTTAATTAATTTTTGTTGTTGTTTGCTGTGTGCGTGTTTGTGTATGCATACAATTTAAATATAACTATTTGAAATCTTGGATAGAAAAAACACTACTGGGATTTTGATATCCCATTTTTGATATCCCAGGGCAAACTTATCACTGAGTGATGAACTCCCAAAGATGATGCTTTCTTATATAAGAAATACTGAAAAATCCATAAATATAGTAGCGATAGTGAGCATATTTATTTTTGGGTGGGAAACAAATTCTTTAATTTCTGTTGTTTTAATGTTCTAGTGAACACAAGTCTGAACAGTGAATGGTAAGTGATCTGTCACTCGTTTGTCACCTTAATACAAAATAAAGCATTTGCTTGTTTTTCAGTTGTGCTGTTTCCTGTGAATAATCAACACTATCAGTATTCATAAAAAGCTTTAGTGTGTGTGTGTGTGTTTGTATGTGTGTATATATATATATATATATATATATATATATATGTAAAGAATCACAAATTTTACTCAAAATAAACATTCCTTGCTTTGTCTGTCTTAGATTGTGTTAGACTGTTGCTAACTATTCAAAGCTTCTACTACAAATATTTATTGTGGAATGTGGGCTTTTAAAATCTGAAACTGGGATGGGAGATGCAATCCTTTGCAAAAGAAACTCAAATCTTTGTTAGCCAAAAGTCAGATTTTGCAATGACTGCAGTTCCTATCTAATAACATCCAGAAAAGTTCTAACAAACTTGTCTTTTTTAATTTTTGCTTTGTGGAAACACTGTTCTTCTGCAAATACTGTCTTATTGTTTCCATGTTTGTGTTCATGTGCTGAATAAAGACAGTCCGCAATCTATTTAAGTAGTATTTAAGTAGTAACATTACCAATGGCATGTTTTTTCAAAAAATAATAAAGGGGAACTGGCATTTGGACATGGAGTGTCTTACAGAATATGTAATATTTTAAAATATAAAACATGAATACTGGCAGAACTTTATATGGTGGCAATACTTTATCATCTTAAAACTGTACTAACAGTTGTAAAAGCAATCTATGGCAATATTAGATGCTTTGTGTAATTGTACAGTATGCGTAAATGAAGAAAAAATTATATTTGTAGACAATATTTGAATGTGTGTTCATAAAACAATGAGTACTAAGGGAGAATTGTCATCAAAGAAACATTTAAAGGTACCAAAGAGTAATTTGAATGCTTTCCGTAAGGAGTTCATCTTTATTAAAATTCACTTTTAAAAATGGCTACCTATAAAGTGGTAGGTTGTTATTTTTTTTTTTAAGCTACCCCTGTTGATTTTTAAAGCCCCTTAATAAGAAGATCCTGGTTCTAGGCCAATGCTCTCTCTGTTTTCATAAAGAGAGGGGAGCGAAACGTGTGGATTCTGGCTTTCGTGGGAGAAAAAGGAAGTATCAGCTTCCTCCTTTCCCCATGCCTGCAGAACCTCCACGCTCCTAAAGTATATTTGTCAATAAGAATAATAGGCCAGATTCTGCCATGACATACATCATGTGCAGATTCAGTGTCTTTAAACAAGCGGTTAATTTACAGTCTAGTTTCTATTATACACATTGCTGAGCACACCATCATTTATGATTTATTGATATAGTGCCTGATTCAAGGAATATTGCCATCCACTTCAATGGGTGTAGAGAGCTGAATCTGACTCTGTCAACTGGCAATCTAGTCTATTTAAAAATAAGTTAAAAGTATAATTTTTGTGATTTGGTGATCATTTTCCTATATTATTTTTAAATGTCTCTCCTCCCCCTGTTGCTGTATGATACATCTGCACAAAATAAAGGTTAAACTGACCATACACAAAGTGCTGTCATATGCACAAGTAAACAGTCTGGATAAAAATAGATTTAATCTTACATGTTACTTAAGTATCTTAATCCTAATAATTTTAGGTGTTACTTATAATAACAGAAACTAAAACATTTTCATACATAAGTGTGACTTAAATTAAGTTGCCTTTGTATTAGTGTTGTTTTTGTTTTCACTTGTAGAGACAATAGAACTGTTGTTTATTGTGATTAAAAACAGTGATGTGGCTAATAAACTGCTCTGAGAAAGACATTTTCATTAAATGCCAGATTCAAAGCCCACTGATATCTTTCTGTTGATGTCAGTGGGCTTTGGTTCAGGACATAAGTGGTTAGATATCACAGAGATGAGTGTTCTTGTAAAGACATTTGTAGACAGACAGATATAACATGAGCTGGGGTCAGTGCTCCTGACACCTCTGCAAAGCTACTCACTGCTCCCTTTCAAGGGGACAATGCAGTGAAAATTCTGCAAGTTCAAACATGCTAAACTCTCCCCAGACTCAGTTCTGGTCATTGCGTTTTACAAAATAACCACCCCCACCAACAACAAAGGCATATATTGCTATTGCATTGCCTTTCACTGTTGTATCCCTTGTTCTGCCATATTCCCATTTTTTATCATCATTATTTGCTGTGTAAAAGCAGAACATGGTATTCTCCTTGGAGGGAATTGTGTACCCAGATCTGTATGCAGAACTCCTGCTGTTCCATGGAGATTGAATGGTGAGAGACTGAGCGAGAAGGGGTGACAGGCCCAGGAAGGATGTGTCATGGTCAGTGAAAATAAATTCAGAGGGACCATGTTTCCGGGAGGGAGTGTTATGGATGGAACACTGGGAGAATAAGTGCAGTTAGGTTGGAACCGACTCAGGCATGTGGACAGAGCAGTCCAAGGGGTTTAATAAAGTTTCACTTGCTCAGCTTCATAGGAATTCAGCTTCACTCATTGTGAATGAAAAGTGGTGGCAGTACATGAGTTGTGAGTTCTCTGAAGTGCAGCAGCTGGCAGTGTGAAGCCATGGATTTGGTCTGAAGCCCCAGATTTTGCAGACACAAACCTAGTCCAACAATGGACCTGGTGGAAGGAGGAGTGTGTGCTATACACACACCTGGCCATGCAGGAGGATGACAACTGCAGGAAAGTTAAAACTATTCTTTTATCTTATTGGGGAACAAAGCAGAGAGGTCTGCACCACTCTAAAGCTCACCGCTGCCTCAAGCCCCACAGCGATCCTAGGACCTGTTGCTCCCCAAAGCAGAACAAAATGGTGGAGCAATTTTTACTAGATACCAGTCTGAAGGGGAGGGAGATACCCTTGTGTTACCGCTTATGCACACTGGCTGCTATGTCCAATTTTGGGGACTTGAGAGTCTCCCTAATTTGGAACAGGAGAAACTTATGAGCCAGTAGACTCAACACTCATCAAGAGCCTACAGAGATCCTCACAGAACGGAGAGACAGAACCATCCGGAGGCCAACCCCACAGGAAGGGAGGAGATTTCACAGAGAGACAGTTTGCTAGATTCAGGTGATGGGGAGACAGAGAGTGGTTACTACCAATGTGGTTGCCTGTTGAGGAGACCAAACTATCTCAAAGACAGGTTAAATAACAGGCTATGTCAGTGGTAAAGACAAGCCTCCAACTTGACTATGTGCAAGCACCTCTGGCTGAAGGGACATAGAGTGGACATCTGGTTGTCAATTATTTGTTTTTAATGTTTATATTAAAATGCTTGTAAAATTGGGAAGTTGTATCGTGATCAGTGGAACTGGAGTCAGAGGGCCTATATTCCCTGGAGGGATTGTTATTTGATGGGACACCAGAAAAGCAGGGAATGCAGGGTGGTAGGTTGGAAGTAACTCAGCCACATGGACAGAGCAGTGCACAGAGTTTAATAAAGTTTGTCTTATTCAACTTAACCTGCAGTCAGCTTCATTCGTGAATGAAACAGGATACACGTTATGCCTCCTGTATCCAATGTAGCTTACAAAGAGGGAACCTTTAACAGGGAACCTCAGTGTAGCTGCAGCCAAGAGTGCAGCTCCTTTGAAGACAGGGACCAGGGTCACTGTTTTTGAAGCATGAGGCATAGCACCTATATGTTGACATGGCCTTCCACTGCTCCCACAGCCTATTCTAGGGGGGCAAACCAGCCCCCACAGTGAACAACCACGGTGGAACTCAATGAGAGGAAATTTTCTTCCATATGAGTCACCTCCTGAGGAAAGGGGTTATCAGGCCCATTGTGACCACCATGATTGTAGCTGGAATCAGATTATAAGGTTTGGTGGGCTGGCTGCTTTGGTCTTTATCGTGCTCTTTCTTTAAAATGATACCTAAGATACTGTTCCTGCAAACAAGCACATCAGTAACTGATCACACAACTGGCCTTATTGAGTTCAATGGGATTGTTGCATGAGTAAAGTTACTCCCATGTGTAAGTTTTTGCAGGATCAGCCCCTAAGATTTTGATAGTTGGATGATATTTTTGCTGCTAGATTACTGGGGGGGAGAACTGGCTGTGATTGATTAATATGGCTGACTATATGTTAGTGCGCTTCCTCCAGATGTTAGCTATTTAGTTTTGTTTATGAACAGGTTCTATGTTTGATCTGAATCTAATGTTGGTTAAGTAGTTCTTGCCCAAATTTTTAAAAACTATTAGAAATTTGACAGTTGTAAGTACAGTAATTTGTCTCAGTATGTCATTTATAGAATCTCCAAGCAAAATTATCTCAAACAGAATTTCCACAAACCAAGGACTTCATTCTACAAACCTCACTCTTGTCTGCAATCTCTTTGAGTTAAATATGTTTGCTTGTGTGAGTAAAGGTTACTCGCATCAATTAGGATTGCTGCATTGGGCTGTTTGGTCTCAATCCTACAAAGCTTTATGCATGTGTTTAATCTGGGTGCTGGACTTCAATTGACTTACAGATAAGCATATGTCTAAAACCACAATCTGGGCCCATATAAGTAACTTCATTTACAAGAAGTCTAGATACATCAAGCTAAAACGGAAAAAAAACTTCCTAACTAATATTTTGTAATTTGTTGAAGTAAAATTTCATCTTAATATTATTTATAAATTTCCATTTTGTATGCTTTATGATCCTGATCCTACAACCATTATGGATCCAATTAATTTTGAGTAGTATCTTACTCAATGAATATTCCCACTCCAGTCATCGGTGTGTTTTGTGGAGTATAGTGTTACTTAGTGTGAGTATGGGTTTCAGAATCTGGCCCTTCTTGAATAAAGGTTGTAGAACTGGTCTTTTATGTTTCATTTTCCCTTTTAATCTGGTTATTTTTTATTCTCGCTCTCATACATTGCTGCTAAGGCTTATATAGCCATTGAACTGTTTTGGATACTTTCCATTCTAATCAGTAGCTGTAAGTCCACATGACCATGCCAGCCAGTAAATAGAGAAAGTTACAAAAACAACTCTGATGGGAAAATCAAAATCTAGTCTTTCCTTCTTAAGTGAAAGTTCATCTGTGATAAATCAGTACAAGGAATTTTGGCATAGTTTATCTTTAATGAATTAATTCAGGTAATCTCTAAATATGACTTATGAGTGGTTTCCTTAAATTTAAGATGAATTGATTACCCTGACTGCCCACTGCCTATTTGTTCCTTATCCCAAGACTGTTGTAGGCTTCCATGTCAGTTTTAATATTCAACCTCTATCCTGATTCTTCTCCCATCTGTGGCCATAGGAATTAAGCTAAAATTAAGGATGGAGAAGGGTTAGAAAGCTACTCTGGGTAAAAATCTTGTTCCCTGTTTAGTTTCATTTGTTTGTTTGGAGGGGGAATTGGGAGGGAGTTATAATCTTCATTATATCACAATTGCAAACATAGATCCTCAGCTTGTGTAAATTGTGATATCTCCATTTGAAGTCACTGGAGCTATGACAGTTTACACCAGCTGAGGAGCTGCTGTCCTCCCCCACCATGACAATACTAAACTCCTCCTTTGTTATTAAACCACCTTCTTTGCTTCAGATATATTTTCACAGTTAAAAAAATAGAATAGTCTTTATATTTAGCAAAGTGCACTAGTGTTAGTTCACTAGTATTAGCGGAGTGGAAGCATTAACAACTTTGAAACAAAATGTACATGCATGAACACACACAAGTCACATCTATGTCAGCATCTAAAGGGCAACATAAATCACTTTATAAATATACATTATCCTAAATTAAAAATGAAACAACCAACTGGAGATCACTAGTGAAATGAAAATATTTTCCTTTCATTAGTAAAATAACTTTTAAAGCACTTTATATACATTAGTGAAGTAAGTCCCAGGAAACCCCTCTGAAGAACTGTGTTAAGTACAGTCTGCATTTTGCATATTGGAACATAAGACTGGAAGGGACCTCCTCAGTTACTGAGTCCAGTGCCCTGCTTTTGCAATCAGCCTGATTGGTAAACTGAGACCTTGTCTGCAGGAAAGTTTCCCCCGCCCCCCAACATAGTTTTTTTTTCTATTTTTACTAAATTATATAGGTATAACTAAACCAAAAGAGTGCATCCTCACTGCTTTGTCTAAAACAGCTTAAGCTACTTACCTTCTGAATCATAGCATCCACACAGCACTTTGCTTTTTCAAAATAAACACACAGCATTCTGGGCAGGTATCCCAAGATGCAGTGTTCTGCCATTAGGCTCAATGCATTATGGGTTATCATGCATTGTGGGATACCAACTGGAATTCTGTGATTTGGGGTCAAGCTCCCATGATTCCTTCCACAATATCCCATAATTTGTCTGACTTTTGCTGTCCAGAATCATTTTCAAACTGTTTGAGTTTCAAACAAATGTCTAACAGCTGTCAGGAAGCATAGAGGAAGAACTACTGATCACCAGGATCCTGGCCATTATTAAGATGAATAGGGTGCTCCAGAGGTATTGGAATCAAGCAGGCAGGTAACTATGGAGGAGATGGAAGTTCACTATCGTGACACCACACAAATTCTGGTGTAGGAGAATGAACCCAATTATTTCTGCATGACTGTTTCCTGGACCAGCTTGACTCAGTGGTATGCCACTTCTTGATGCAGCCAAACAGCTCCAACTGGTAGGACAGGATAATGATGCAGACCTGGGATGACCAGCATTGTCTTCAGAACTTCGGGATGTGGAAGGACACTTTCTGGAAATCTGCAGAGAGCTCACCTGGAGCTGTAGCACTCGACCACTAACATGAGAGTCTCACTCAATATGGAGAAGTGTGTGGCCATCACCCTCTGGAAGTTGTCCACCCTTGACTGCTGCCAGTCAGTAGCTAACCAGTTTGTAAAACAATTGCCAGGGTTGTTATGGAGGTGTGTGCTGCTATTGAGGGGGTACTAATACTCTGGGTCATAAAACTTGACAATGAGCAGAAGGTTATTGATGGCTTTGAACACTTGGGGTTCCCAAATTGTACAGGGGCCATTGATGGGACCCATGTGCCTATTATTTATCCCCACCTCCCAGGGCGTGGTGTACATCAACAAAAATGGGTATTTCTCCATGGTTATACAAGGCCTGGTTGATCACCATGGCAAGTTTATTAATGTGGGGTGATCAGGAAAGGTCTGTGTAGCCAGAATCTTTAGAAACTCACATCTGTTTTCTGCAATGAAAAATGGAACTTTTACTCCCAAAACCACTATGAACATTAATGGTGGTTTCAACTGCTATTCTGGGAGATCCGTCCTATCTGTGGATTTCCTGGCTTATGAGGCTTTGTTACAAGGCAGTTGGATAAGGGAAAAGAGCTATTTAAGTGTACCCTGAATAGCTGCAGAAGGAGTGTGCATTTGGAAAATTGAAGGGAAGGTAGAGGTGTCTCATTACAAGTCTGGAGACTTTTGAAGGATATCTGCCTCATGTTATGGCTGTTAGCTGTGTTTTGCACAATATTTGTGAGAATAAGGGAGACAGCTTCACTGATTGATGGAAGGCAGAGGTGGAGACACCTTAATGCATATACCTTGAATTGATTTTATTAGGAAAGGATGGTATTAGGGAGAGCTGGGGAGAGCTGGACCTTAATGAGTGCAGCTGCAAATAATAAACTTTGATTTGACATGAGACAGTGCAAATTTGTAAACTAAAACAGTGCTGAAATAGCCAAAGTACAGGCTGTCCACACTTTTGTGCAGACAATCACCAAAATGTGTATGTGGGATTGTAGCTGTTTTCTTCATCTGCGAACAAAATGACAGATGAAATTTAATGTTGATAAATGCAAAGTAATGCCCATTGGAAAACATAATCCCAATTATACATACAAAATGATGGGGACTAAATTAGCTCTTACCACTCAAGAAAAAGACGTTGGAGTCACTATGGATAGCTCTCTGAAAAGATCCAGTCAGTGTGCAGCGGCAGTCATATAAGTGAATAGAATGTTAGGAAGCACTAGGAAAGGGATAGATAATAAGACAGAAAATATCATAATGCCATTATATAAATCCATGGTACACGCATACCTTCAATATTGCATGCAGTTCTGGTGACCCCATCTCAAAAAGGATTTATTAGAATTGGAAAAGGTACAGAGAAGGCCAACAAAAATGATTAAGAATATGGAACAGCTTCCGTATTAGGAGCGATTAAAAAGATTTGCACATTTCAGCTTGGAAAAGAGATGACTAAGAGATGATATGATAGAGGGCTATAAAATCATGGCTGGTGTGTGCATCTTTAGGAACACAGGTCTGTTCAATAATCTGCAAGCAGGGACTTTCTTTCCAGACCGTAAAATAACCATTGATGATGTTGATATGCCAGTCGTGATCCTGGGAGATCCAGCTCCTTGCTCCCATGGCTCATGAAGCCGTACACCAGCAGACTGGACAGCAGTAAGGACCAGTATCAGGGGGTAGCCATGTTAGTCTGTATCTACAAAAACAACAAGGAGTCTGGTGGACCCTTAACAGATTTATCTGGGCATAAGCTTTCGTGCATCTGAAGAAGTGAGGTTTTTACCCACCAAAGCTTATGCCCAAAATAAATCTGTTAGTCTTTAAGGTGCCACCAGACTCCTTGTTGTTCAGCCATAGACTGAGCAAGTGCAGAATGGTGGTGGAATGTGCCTTTGGACATTTAAAAGGTCACTGGCAGTGTTTGCTTACTAGGTTAGACCTCAGTGAAAGCAATATCCCCATTGTTATTGCTGCCTGCTGTGTGCTCCATAGTATCTGTGAAACAAAGGGAGAAAAATTTCTGCCAGGGTGGGGTGTTGAGGCAGATCACTTGGCAGCCAATTTTGAGCAACCAGATACCAGGACAATAAGAAGAGCACACTGAGGGGCTCTGTGTCTCGTGAGGCTTTGAAAACCAGTTTCAGCAATGAGCCAGAGTAATGTGAGACTTATCTGTGTTGTTCCTTACCAAACTGTCCTCTCCATTACGTTTCCTCTCCTGTAAACTCCACCCCCACCAACCACCATGTGTGGAATGATTAAAGAGCCTTTTCTACTCAGTACATTTCGTTTTATTATGCACACAAACACACACAGACAGCAAAGAAAAATAAGATAGCAGTGTGAGGGGAAAAACAAGGAAAGCTTGCTTACAGATGCACTGCAGTAACAATCAAAGTTCTGGGAATGGGCATTTTCTGTTCTTTCTAATCTCCCTTGGTGTTGAGTGCAAGGGATACCGAACTCCCCCATACCCCGCCTCATAGGACATTTGGGGAAGGAGGATTGAGAACTGGGCGATGATGGCAGCAAATTCACCCAGCTGCCTTTCTTGAAGCTCAGCCAGATTCCTCAACATGTCTGATTGCTCCTTCGTAATCTGTAGCATTTCATCCTGTGTGGCATGCTCTTGTTCCCTGCATGCCAGGTTCTCGGACAGTGAAATCCTCCATGCTCTGAGCTCCATCTTTTCAGTCTCAGAGACCTACATTAACTCATTGAACACGTCCTCCCGAGTCTTCTTTTTCTGCCTTCTAATCTGTAAAAGTCTCTGTCCCCGTGTGGAGGATGCGCAGACGGACAAGTTTCAGCTGCAAGGAATGCAAAGCACAAGGGTACATTGACAATGAATACATTGTTTCTGGTGTAAGGTTGATTTTTTTATAAAAAAACAAAAACCCTTAATACACTTCACTGCAAGCCACAACATAATCACAACTGCTGGCTATTGCAAGAGTCGGTTTGCTGCTCCAGCCATGGTGAGTACAGCCACGAGGCACGGGCAAGAGGTCTTGTGCTGCTGCTTTTGTGAAGACAGACTTGGGGAGCACAGTTTGGCACTAGAGAAATGCCCTCTTTCCCCTAGCAACCTGGATGGTGCTTGATGACAGGCACTAGTGTAAAGCCCCCAAATAGTTTGTTCTTTACAAAGGCGGCACCAAGTTGCGGGGAAGGGAGACAAACAGGAAGCCACCTCCCCTTTTTTCAATGCTGCTTCTAACCACAACAGCAGCACATTAGGGAAAGCGTGGCTGTGTGACACCGATTTCACCAAAGGGGGGCAGATTACTTGTTGAATTGTTTGCGGTTTAAGTGCTAGCACTGAAAACTTCCCCTGTTTCCCCTAGGTGACCCTATGCGATATCATTCTCTTGAGGGCAGGGCCGGCTTCAGGCACCAGCCTGGCAAGCAGGTGCTTGGGGCGGCCGCTCCGGAGAGGTGCGGCACGTCCAGGTATTCGGCGGCAATTCGGCAGACGGTCCCTCACTCCCGCTGGGAGCAAAGGACCGCCCGCCGAATTGCCGCCACAGATCGCAATCGCGATCGGGGTTTTGTTTTTTTTTTGGCTGCTTGGGGCGGCCAAAACCCTGGAGCCGGCCCTGCTTGAGGGTAACAGAGGTGGCAAGGGAGCAGATGCTGCAAACGTCTAGGTACAGACCTGGTCCTTATGTTGCAATGCTGTGTGCTGCAATGATGCCAGCACAGTTAATAGAGGAGTGGCCTGGGAAAGTGTCCTACTGTGGTAGAAGAAATAAGGCAGCCCTTCCCCGAAACCTTCTGCAAAGGATTGCAGAGTGTCTCCATGAAAGCTTCCTAGAGATCTCCATGGAGGATTCCTGGGCCATCCCTGAGGGGGAGCACCCTCTGCGTAGATGGAATAGCCACTGACACCCACTACACATTTTTTGTTCAGATTAAACATAAAAAATAACATGTAACCCCTACAGTTTAACTGGAAATGTGTACTCACCAGAGGTGCCTTCCCCGGCATCACGCTCTGTCGCAAACTGGTACTGTGAAGGGATTGGCTCGAGGGTTAAAATCAGTTCTTGGCTGCTGGGGAGAATGGATCCTCTGGTTGCCCGCCTTCCATTCTCGTCCTCCTTGTTAACAGTGTCATCCTTGCTGTTGCCCAAGGTTATCTGGGACTCCTGGGTAGTATCCATGCTGTGTTTTGGGGTAGTGGTGGGGTTGCCACTGAGAATTGCATGCAGCTTGTAAAAGCAGCATGTGTCTGGGGCAGAACCAGAATGACTGTTCACCTCCCTTGTCTTCTGGTACACTTGCCGAAGCTCCTTTATTTTCACATGGCACTGCTGCGTGTCTCTGGTGCAGCCTTTCTCCCCCATTCCTTGAGCGATCTTGGCGTAGATGTCAGCATTTCTTCTGCTGGATTGGAGCTGTGCTTGATCAGACTCTTCTCCCCACACAGCAATAAGTTCCACCACCTCTTGTGTACTCCATGCTGGAGTGCGTTTGCGGCCTTGATCAGCTGTGCTGGTGAGCAGTCCACGCTGATCAAACAGGAAATGAAAATTCAAAAGTTCCCAGGGCTTTAACAGGGGACTGGCTGTTTCCTGTGTACCTGGCTCACATGCAGTGGAGTTGAAAGCGCTCTCCAGAGCACTTTGGGACACCTCCTGGAGGCCAATTCATTTGAATTACACAACGCAGTGTCTACACTATCCCCATGTCAACCCATGAATGTCTAATCAAGCACTACGCCTCTCACAGAGGTGGAATACAGAAGTCGACTTTACAGGCGACTTAGGTCAGCGGAAGGGACTCGGGATTGTAGACACATACATTATTACTTTGACTTAATGCAGCTTCCGTTGACCTAAGTTTGTAGTGTAGACCAGGCCTGAGTCAGTCATTCCAGTGTGGCAAATGTGTACAAACCCCCAACCAACCCTGGCCTTTCCCAAATATTCTTCCTAAGCTCCCACAACCTGCCATCGTCGTTGGAGATTTTAATAGCTACCACACCACCAGTGAATACAGAGAGCCAGAGCTGACCTTTAGAAATGGGCCTTGCTCTATGATATTTACCTCATCCATGATCCAAAACAAAGGGGTACTTTTCATTCTGCCAGATGGAAGAAAGATTTCTCCCCTGACTTCACATAGACCATCAGCACGGGCAATCATCCACTTCAAGCTATAAACCATGTATTGGAAAACTTCCTTAATAGTCAACATTGTCTGATCTTTACCAAAGTTGGAGTAACCATAGCTATTGTGAGTATCAATAAAAATCCTCACTGGAACGATAAGAAAACAAATCGGCCCATTTTTACACAATTCAAAGACCCCTGTTTTATTTGCATCCTACACAGTATCTCCAAGTTTATATGCAGGTCCCAAAAGCCATCCACAAAGGTGCCATGAAATCAGTTCCAAGATGTTGTTATAAGATCTGCGTTTCCTGTCCTGATGAGGAATGTGCAGAACTCCTTAAGCAATTTGAAGGAAGTACATTGCTATGCATATTTTACGACAACTTGAACAGAAGAGCAAGATGGGAGCAGGCGATCGCGGAACTAAATACATCATGCTACCACAGAACTAAACACATTAAGATCCAGCCAAAAAGCCTGGCACTAATCAGAAAACTTGGTGCTGCTCAGCCACTTTTGGCACAGTACCATCACCCAGTTTCTCCAAATAGCATTGCTACCCACCTGATAAATTTCACAAAGGCAGATAAGGACCAAGAGTTTGAAGGAGAAGTGAAGAATAAAATGATGTGTCGATACAAAGAGTGCATGCCTGAAACTTAAGAGGATCTCCAGCCTTTCACCACAGTTGAAATAAAAAGGGCAATTAAAACATTGAAAACAGGTAAAACCTATGGGTTTGCTAATCTCTCCCAAATTCCTGAAGAACCTGGGATAAACTAGCAGACAATGGCTAGCTAGAGTCAGCAAGGAGAATAAAATAGCGAAGATCTGGTGTAGATCAAAAGTAACAGCCTTGCCAAACTCTGAGAGAGACTATCGACTTTGAACAAGCTACCACCCTATCTTTTTGCTAAGCTGCATGTACAAATTACTTGAAATGCTTATCTCTCAAAGAATTCCCTTCACTGTTGATGATATCGTGAGTGTAGATCAGTGGTTCTCAAAGTTTTGTACTGGTGACCCGTCACATAGCAAGCCTCTGAGTGCGACCCCCCCTTATACATTAAAAACACTTTTTTATATATTTAACACCATTATAAAAGCTGGAGGCAAAGCAGGGTTTGGGGTGGAAGCCGGCAGCTCGCGACTCCCCATGTAATAACCTCGCGACCCCCTGCGGGGTCCTGACCCCCAGTTTGAGAACCCCGGATGTAGATCAAGCAAGTTTCAGACCAAACCGCAGCACCTATGATCAAGTGCTGGCACTCACTACCTGCATTGAGAATGGGTTCCAGATCAGGTACAGTATTTTATTGCTGCGTATGACGCAATCTTGCATACAGGCATGCTGTACAAATTGTCATTGGTCCTACCGAAGTGGGTAGTAGTGGCTGTGGAACTGTTGAGAGGCTGCTGGTTCCAAGTTTCACTTGGATGTAAAACCAGCTCCCCTATGTCTCAAAACAATGGTTTACCTCAAGGCTTAGTTCTAGCACCAACGCTTTTCAACCTCTTCACAAATGATCTTCCCAACACCACTGCCAGGTACTTCATCTATGCAGATGGCATCTATCTGGCAGTACATGACCAGGATTTCAGTCTCCTAGAAGAACTCCTGAATGCCAACACAAAAGATGCAAGACTTAAACCTAGTACCAAAACCACAATTTCCAAATAATTATACCTGTTCAACACAAAGGCCAACAAACAGCGCAGTATCTTTCTGAATGGGCATAGGCTGAGCCACAACCCAAAGCCTGTGTGCCTACATGTTACACTCGACTATACTTTGACTTTCAAGGGACACATTACCAAGACTTTACTGAAAAAAACAAGAAGCAACCGGATCAGCAAATTAGCTGGTTATACCTGGGGAGCTAATGCGCAGACACTAAGGCCTGGTCTACACTAGGCGTTTATGTCGAAGTTAGCGCCATTACATCGAATTAACCCTGCACCCGTCCACACTGCGATGCTATTTAGTTCGACATAGAGGTCTCTTTAATTCGACTTCTGTACTCCTCCCCGACGAGGGGAGTAGTGCTAAATTCGACATGGCCATGTCGAATTAGGCTAGGTGTGGATGGAAATCGACGCTAATAGCTCCGGGAGCTATCCCACAGTGCACCACTCTGTTGACGCTCTGGACAGCAGTACGAGCTCGGATGCTCTGACCAGCCACACAGGAAAAGCCCCGGGAAAATTTGAATTTGAATTCCTTTTCCTGTCTGGCCAGTTTGAATCTCATTTCCTGTCTGGACATCGTGGCGATCACAGCAGCACTGGCAACGATGCAGAGCTCTCCAGCAGTGATGGCCGTGCAGTCTGTGAATAGAAAGAGGGCCCCAGCATGGACTGATCGGGAAGTATTGGATCTCATCGCTGTGTGGGGCGATGAGTCCGTGCTTTCTGAGCTGCGCTCCAAGAAACGGAATGCAAAGATCTATGAGAAGATCTCTAAAGACATGTCAGAGAGAGGATACAGCCGGGATGTAACGCAGTGCCGCGTGAAAATCAAGGAGCTGAGACAAGGCTACCAGAAGACCAAAGAGGCAAACGGACGCTCCGGATCCCATCCCCAGACATCCCGTTTCTATGAGGCACTGCATTCCATCCTCGGTGCGGCCGCCACCACTACCCCACCACTGACCGTGGACTCTGAGGATGGGATATTGTCCACGGCCGGTTCCTCGGACATGTTAGCGGACGGGGAAGATGAGGAAGGAGATAAGGAGGACGAGGCAGTCGGCAGCGCTCACAACGCTGATTTCCCCGACAGCCAGGATCTCTTCATCACCCTTACAGAGATCCCCTACCAACCCTCCCCAGCCGTTACCCCGGACACAGAATCTGGTGAAGGATCATCCAGTAAGTGTTGTAAACATCTAAACATTTATTTTTAACAGAACAGGAATATTAACAATTAAAAGAATGGGTTGTTCATGATTAGTTTGCCCTAGGCACTTAACGGTTCAGTCATGGGCAGTGCAAGTTTTGAAAAAAAATCTAGCAATGTCCGGTTTTCCGTGATTGTCCTGCCCAAGCCGCTCTACTGTTTAGTCCCTGCTACTGCAGCTAGAGTAAAATGCGGTCTATATGTGCAGGGATAGAGCAGTAATCCTCCCGGGACATCTCGATGAAGCTCTCCTGGAGGTAATTGGAAAGCCGTTGCATGAGGTTCCTGGGGAGAGCGGCCTTATTGGGTCCTCCGAAGTACGACACGTTGCCGCGCCACGAGACTATCAAGTACTCGGGAATCATTGCTCTGCACAGCAGGGCGGCATACGGCCCTGGTCTTTGGAGGCTTTCCCGGAGCATTCTCTCTCTCTCGCTGTCAGAGATCCTCATCAGGGTGATGTCGCCCATGGTGACCTGCTTTGAATTAGGTAGGGGAATGTTAGTGTTGGGACTGCTTGCTCGTTCCTTTACAGAACTGTAACCGCTGGTTTGCAGCCACGCGGTGGAGGCGGGAGAGGGGCTGCCGAAAGGGATCGTTCCTGGGGACAGCCGCGAGGGGGTGGGACAGGGGCAGAGTTCCCGCTTGCCGGATTGCTGGCAGCAGGTACTGACATTGCTTTAAATGTGAAATGAGGCCAGTGGTAATATAAAAGTTTTAAACTGCCACAAGTCTACGGCTTACCATGTCTGCCTGCAACAGAAATTCCGTTGTGCTGCCCCGCTTCTCAAATGTGCTGTGGAAGACCCCAGGCACTGAATGCGAAGGCCGAGAATTCGACCTTGTGCTGAGTGCGCATGTGATAGGTGCTGTGCATGGTCTTGTTCACAGAGAAAGACTATGTTCTTGGTTCACAACTACATTTATCTTTCTGAGGAATTCACTCCCTTTTTCCCATTCCCACAGCCACATCTGCGACTGTCTCACAACCTAGCCTGGCATCACACTCCCAGAGGCTAGCGAAGATTAGGCATAGGAAGAAGAGGACACGGGAGGACATGTTCTCTGAACTTATGGCCTGTTCCCAAGCCCAGGCAGCACAGCAGACCCAGTGGCGGGAGAAATTGACCCAAATGCAGCAAGCAAACATGGATCGGGAGGAGAGGTGGCGGCAGGAAGACCAGCAGGCGACTCAAACGCTGCTTGGACTACTGAGGGAGCAAACAGACACGCTCCGGCGCCTTGTGGATGTTCTGCAGGAACGGAGGCAGGAGGACAGAGCCCCGCTGCAGTCCATCTCTAACCGCCCTCCCCCGCCACCAAGTCCCATACCCACCTCACCCAAAGTGCAAAGAAGGAGAGGCGGCAGAGTCCCTGCTAACTCTCACTCCACCCCTGCAGAGAGCTCTAGTAGCAGAAGGCTCTCATTCCCCAAAACTTGAAAAGTTCTTTCCTTCCCGCCTGACACAAGCCCCCGTCCAAGTTTCACCTCCCAGTTCCATGTGTAGTTGATAATAAAAAATACGTTCATGTTAACTACTGTTTCAATCATGTTCTTTTGGAGGAGGAGGGGAAAGGGGGTTGGTAATTGGACAGGACAGTCACCTTTGGCAGGGTACATAGGCGGGGGCAGGCACAGCAGCAGGGCACATACACAGTGCAGTGATGCAGTGACTAGTTACCCTGGTTAGTCTGGGAGGTTGTTTTCATGTTATGTGGTGGGGGGTGGGTTGCTCTGTGACTTTGTGGCGGGGGAGGGCAGTTACAGATCTTAAGCGGCAGTCCTTATGCAGGATCACAGAGCCATGCAGCAGGGGATCTGTAATCGTCCTCCCCCTGCCACAAAGTCACATAGCCCCCCCATACACACAGTCCCGATCAGGAGGGGTGACAGGCTCCGTTGAAACAACCATCCCACCGCAGCGGAGCCCGTCAATCCTTGAGTTTAGAAGCTTCATTCGCGTCACTACACTACACCCGCTCCGCACCACAGTCTGCGTCCCAGTTTTAAAAAATTCCCGCGAAAACAGTATTAAAAAAAACGGTGTGCATTAACAAAGTAGAACTATTTTTATTTCGAAACGTGTGTTGGAAGGGGGTGAAGGGGGTATGTAACTGGGTAGGATAGTCAACATTAACTGGGTAAAGAAACGGGGGCAGGTTCAGCTTCTCTGTACACAAACTTAAAAGTCACAGGTTACCCTGCTCACTCAGGAACTTTGCTTTCAAAGCCTCCCGGATGCACAGCGCTTCCCGCAGGTCTCTTCTAATCGCCCGGCTGTCTGGCTGAGCGTAATCAGCAGCCAGGCTATTTTCATCAACCTCCCACCCCGCCATAAAGGTCTCCCCCTTGCTCTCACAGAGATTGTGGAGCACACAGCAAGCTGCTATAACAATGGGGATATTGGTTTCGCTGAGATCACAGCGAGTCAGTAAGCTTCTCCATCTCCCCTTGAGACGGCCAAAAGCACACTCCACCACCATTCTGCACTTGCTCAGCCGGTAGTTGAAGAGTTCTTTTTCAGTGTCCAGGGCGCCAGTATAGGGCTTCATGAGCCAGGGCATTAGCGGGTAGGCTGGGTCCCCGAGGATGACTATAGGCATCTCCACATCCCCAACAGTTATTTTGTGGTCCGGGAAGTAAATACCTTGTTGCAGCCGTCTAAACAGACCAGAGTTCCTGAAAACACGAGCGTCATGAACCTTGCCCGGCCATCCCACGTAGATGTTGGTAAAACGTCCCCTGTGGTCCACCAGTGCTTGCAGCACCATGGAAAAATAGCCCTTTCGGTTAATGTACTGGGTGGCTTGGTGGTCCGGTGCCAGAATAGGGATGTGAGTTCCATCTATGGCCCCACCGCAGTTTGGGAATCCCATCGCTGCGAAGCCATCTATGATCGCCTCCACGTTTCCCAGGGTCACTACCTTTGGCAGCAGTACATCAACGATTGCCTTGGCTACTTGCATCACAACAACCCCCACGGTAGATTTGCCCACCCCGAACTGGTTCGCGACTGACCGGTAGCTGTCTGGCGTTGCAAGCTTCCAGAGGGCTATGGCCACTCGCTTCTGTACACTCAGTGCAGCTCGCAACCGGGTGTCATTGCGCTTCAGGGCAGGGGACAGCAACTCACAAAGTTCCAGGAAAGTTCCCTTCCGCATGCGAAATTTTCGCAGCCACTGGGATTCATCCCAGACCTGCAGCACTATGCGGTCCCACCACTCAGTGCTTGTTTCCCGTGCCCAGAATCGCCGTTCCACGGCATCAACATGACCCATTGCCATCGTGATGTCCTCGGCGCTGGGTCCCCTGCTTTCTGAGAGGTCTGTGCTACTCTCAGACTTCAGGACATCACCGCGGTGCCGTAGCCTCCTCGCCTGACTTTTCTGCATCTGCCTCAGGGAAAGGTGTATGATAAGCTGCGAGGCGTTGAGAGCGGCCACAACTGCAGCGATGGTCGCAGCGTGCTCCATGCTCGCAGTGCTGTGGCATCCGCGCTGTCAATGACTGGAAAAGTGCGCGAACTGATTTCCCGCCGGCGCTTTCAGGGAGGGAGGGCGGGAGTGATGGACGGATGACGACAGTTACCCAAAAGCACCCTCGACACATTTTGTTACCCAGAAGGCATTGCCGGCTACACCCAGAATTCCAATGGGCAGAGGGGACTGCGGGAACTGTGGGATAGCTGACCACAGTGCACTGCTTCGAATGTCGACGCTTTCACCGTTAGTGTGGACTCACAAAGTCGAATTACTGTCCTTAGTGTGGACACAGACGTTCGACTTTGCAATATCGATTCCAAAAATTCGATGCAAGTAAATTCGAACTACTCTCGTAGTGTAGACAAGGCCTAAGAAACTCTGGGCTTGCCTAGATTTATTGTGCAGCAGAATACTGCTCCCTTGTGTGATTCAGCTCTTCTCACACAGGACTAGTAGACACTCACTTGATTGAAATCATGTGTATAACAGGTACAATGAGACCGAGCAATCAGGCCTGGCTGCCAGTTCTGTCCAACATTGCCTCTCCTGACACCAGGCTACAAGTTACCTTGCAGGATCTGCTCCTTAAAGAGCAAGACATGCCCCATCTACTGATTTAAAGATGTGTGTAATCCACCGAGACACCATATCAGCTCAAGGCATCCTGTTTGGACAATTCCCTTAAGGAACCTCAATAACACCTTCAGGTGGTGTACTAGAGGGCAAGAAGAAGCTTCAAACACAGCTAGGGTGACAAGATATCCTGATTTTATAGGGAAAGTCCCGATATTTGGGGCTTTTTCTTATATAGGAGCCAATTACACCCCACCCCCGTCCCGATTTTTCACACTTACTATCTGGTCACCCTAAACCCAGCCGATCCCTATCTCATGACAGATCCAACAGTCCAGCTCCCTGGTTATGACCTTCCATGCCATCTTTGGGTATAGCTCAGTCACTTCCCATGGACTGCTAATGACTTTAAGTGGGACCTTTTTGACTGGTATCTTCTTGCTTTTTCTTTCACCACAGTAAAACTGTGTTTGTTTTAATGTTATTTCTTAGCCACCTGGCAATCGTGCTTAGTGCTGCATAGGTGGGGGGCAGGGAATGGAAACATCAAGCACTATGGAAGTAAGGGGGGAGGACTGAGTTTTGGGTGTCTGGGCATGGGATTTTTTTTTTATAAAGCCACCTTTAATAATTTTAAGTGCAGGACTGAAGGTGCTGCACAAGGATGGACACATCTGTCCTCTGCTTTAACAATAGCCACGAGACATGGCAGCACACACACAGCTGGTATCTGGAAGAAAGGTTTCCAAATCCACCATAAGAGCCATGAGTGGGTCAGAATTGAAATGTAGCTCTTAATACGTATGATCTAGTCAGGCAAGATGCAGCTCACATTGGTCTGGATAAATCGGTGTCCCTGGCCATTACCACTGAGCTGCCTCCAGCCCTAGATTACAACCAGCTCAGTGTCAATCTGTCTGGAAGGGACATCACACTGGTGGCAACTGTAAATATTTGGGCAGTTTCATAGACAGTGCTGGAGGATGTTTGAAAGATGTGGATGCTTGTATAGCAGCAATTACTTCCATGTTGCAGGTCCTTCAGCAGCTTCTGTGGGGAAGCCATGACACCAAGCTAGCTATGAAGCTGCAGATCTATAGAACTGATATTATACTGACTCTGTTTTATGGCAGTGAAACATGGGCACTAAAAAAGGCTAAAGAGTGGTGGCTCATTGATGTTTTTGATTCTCAGCGTCTTCATCAGCTGCTTCGTATTAAGTGTCAAGATACAATCAGAAATTGAGATACTTGTAGCTGAACCCAGCAACCCTCTCCATCAGTTGTGGATCAGTTTTGGTGGCTTTCTTATTATGAACATATTATTAGACTTGAAGATCAAATTAAGAAGCCTGTGTACCAAGGAACACATCCAGCCATCACATTGTTGCCAAAAGCTTCAGTGGTGTGATTTAACACAGCCAATGATGGACCTAATAGTAAGGGGGGACTTCAACTACCGAGACATTTGTTGGAAAAGTAATACGGCCAAACACAGAATGTTCAAAAAGTTCTTGAAATTGGACACAACTTTTTGTTTCAGAAGGTGGAGGAAGTAACCAGGGGGACAGCCATTTTAGACTTGATTCTAACAGGGAGCAATACACAGGGTGACCATATTTCCTAAAGTAAAAATGGGACGTCTGGGGCTTGCCTGAGCCCGAGCTGCCCCCCCACTCGCAGGGCTCACCAGAGCCACCCCTCCCCATTGCTGGGGCTGACCCCCCCTGAGCTTTGCGCCGCCTGGGGCTGAGGCTGATTCTACCCCCGAGCCTCCTGCCTCCTGCTACCCATGGCTGGGGATGACCCCCCCAAGCTCTGTGCCGCCCACAGCTGGGGTGAGGGCTGAGCGTCCAAGCCCTGTGCCACCTCTGGTTGGGGCTGACACTCCCTGAGGTCTGCGCTGCCCATGGCTGGGGCTGGGGTTGACACATCCCCAACCGCCATACCGCTCAGGGCTGACCCCCTGAGATCCGCTGGGGCTGAACCCCAGGCCGCCTGTGGCTGGGGCTGACCCCCTGCTGCCTGGCATCTTGCATTGCCACCCCTCCAACGTTCCTCTGTGCCCCTCATAGGGGGGGCGCATCCAACTTTTTTGGTATGTATAATTGGGATTATGTTTTCCAATGTGCATTACTTTGCATTTATCAACATGGAATATCATCTGCTATTTTGTTGTCCAGTTTTATAAAATCCCTTGGTAACACTTCACCGTCAGTTTTGGACTTAACTATCTTGAATAATCTTGTATCCTCTGTAAACTTTGCCACCTCACTGTTTACCCCTTTTCCCAGATCATATATGAATATATTGAACTTCACTGCTCCCAGTACAGATCCTTGGGGGACACCACCATTTACTTCTCTCCTTTCTGAAAACTGACAATTTATTCCTACCCTTTGTTTCCTATCTTTTAACCAGTTACCAATCTGTGAGAGGACCTTCCCTCTTATCCCATGACAGCTTACTTTGCTTATGAGCTTTTGGTGAGAGATCTTGTCAAAGGCTTTGTGAAAGTCCAAGTACACTATATCGACTGGATCATCCTTGTCCTCGTTTTTGTTGATCGCCTCAAAGAATTCTAATGGATTGGTGAGGCATGATTTCCCTTTAAAAAAACCATATTGACTCTTCCCCAATATATTGTATTAGTCTATGTGATGGGGTGTACCAGGCATTTTGAGGCCACCTGCTGGATGCTCAATGGTGCTACCACACCCTACCCTGGGAAGGAGCAGTGGAGGTGGATCCTCCAAGTCTGCCTAGAGAGACTGCAGGGAAGCAGCCAATCAGAGCCCAGCAGGCTCAGTTAAAAGGAGCTACAGAACCTGAGCAGGTCAGTTCCTGTCTGGAAGACTTTAAAACTCTCCAGGCAAGGAGGCCTGGGAGAGACCCTGCTCAATCAGGGAACAAATGGAGAGAACCTAGGGTGACCAGATAGCAAATGTGAGAAATCGGGATGGGGGTGATAAAAAAAAAGCCCTACATATCAGGACTGTCCCTATAAAATCAGGACATCTGGTCATCCTAAGAGAACCCAAGGCTTGTAACCCTAAGGTAATGGATGAAGGTGATGGGACCAAGAGGGAAGCAGCCCAGGGAATGCAGCAGCAACTATTAAGGGAAGCAGTACAGTGCTGCTGTTTACAGGATCCCTGGGTTGGCACCTGGAGTATTGGGTGGGCCTGTTTCCTCACAGTGGCCAGTGAGGTAGTAGCTTGAATCCCAAAAAGGGGACAAGACTTTTTTCTAAAAGCCTGAGAAAGGGGCTGGAATTTAAACAGGCCCGGAGTCGGGGATGAAGACTCTTGAGGGGACCAACCATTTATTAAACTTTGTTACTCTGGAAGGAGTTCATCCATTTTTGATTGTGTGATTTGGCTGGAGGGCTGAAGACCCATCTAGTGAGGCCAACAACCTATAGGAGGTGCCAGGAGCAGGGGAAAAGGTTGCAATGTCATACCCAGCCTACAGGAGGCACTGACCAAAAGTGAATCCCCCTGTCACAACTATGTGTCTGATAAATCTGTTCTGTACTATAGGTTCAACCAGTTTGCCTGGTACTGAAGTTAGGCTTCAGTAATTGCCAGGATTGTCTCTGGAGCCTTCTAAAAAAATTGATGTTACATTAGTTGTCCTCCAGTCATCTGATACAGAGGCTGATTTAAACAATAGGTTACATACCACAGTTAGTAGTTCTGCAATTTCAGAATTTCAGAACTCTTGGGTGACTACCACCTGGTCTTATTACTATTTAATTTGTTCCAAAACCTCCTCTATTGACACCTCAATCTGGGACAGTTCTTCAGATCTGTCACCTAAAAAATGTGGCTTAGAGGAATCTCCTTCACATCTTCTGCAGTGAAGACCAATGCAAAGAATTCATTTAGCTTCTCCACAACAGCCTTGTCTTCATTCAGTGGTCCTTTAGCACCTGGATCATCCAATGGCCCCACTAGTTGTTTTTCAGAAGCAGGAAGCCTGCCAAACTTTTGCTGTTTAGTTTTAGTGTCTTTTACTAGTTGTGCTTCAAATTCTTTTTTGGCCTGCACTTGGAGGAGAGGAAGGTGATCAGGAGCAGTCAACATGTATTAACCAAGGGCAAGTCATGCCTGACCAATCTGATTGCCTTCTATGATGAGATAACTGGCTCTGTGGATATGGGGGAAGCTGTGGACGTGATATACCTTGACTTTAGCAAAGTTTTTGATATGGTCTCCCACAGTATTTTTGCCAGCAAGTTAAAAAAGTATGGATTGGATGAATGGACGATAAGGTGGATAGAAAGCTGTCTAGATCGTCAGGCTCAATGGGTAGTGATCAACTGCTCAATGTCTAGTTGACAGCCTGTATCAAGCGGAGTGCCCCAGGGGTCGCCCCTAGGGCCGGTTTTGTTCATCATCTTCATTAATGATCTGCATGATGGGATGATTGCACCCTCAGCAAGTTAGTGTCATCCGTGAAGCTGGGGAGAGAGGTAGATATGCTGGAGGGTAGGGATAGGGTTCAACGTGACCTAGACAAATTGGAGGATTAGGCCAAAAGAAATCTGATGAGGTTCAACAATGACAAATGCAGAGTCCTGCACTTAGGACAAAAGAATCCCATGCACTGATACAGGCTGGGGACCGACTGGCTAGGCAGCAGTTTTGCAGAAAAGGACCTGGGGATTACAGTGAACAAGAAGCTGGATATGAGTCAACAGTGTGCCCTTGTTGCTTAGAAGGCTAATGGCATATTGGGCTGCATTAGTAGGAGCATTGCTAGCAGATGGAGGGAAGTGATTATTTCCCTCTAATCGGCACTGGTGAGGCCACATCTGGAGTATTGCATCCAGTTTTGGGTCCCCCACTACAGAAAGGATGTGGAAAAATTGGAGAGAGTCCAGCAGAGGGCAATGAAAATGATTAGGGGGCTTGGGCACTTGACTTATGAGTAGAGTTTGAGGGAATGGGGCTTATTTAGTCTGCAGAAGAGAAGACTGAGGGGGGATTTGATAGCAGCCTTCAATTACCTGAAGGGGGGTCCAAAGAGGATGGAGCTCGGCTGTTCTGAGTGGTGGCAGATGACAGAACAATGAGCAATGGTCTCAAGTTGCAGTGGGGGAGGTCTAGATTGGATATTAGAAAAAACTATTTCACTAGGAGGGTGATGAAGCACTGGAATGGGTTACTTAGGAAGATGGTGGAATCTCCATCCTTAGAGGTTTTTTAAGGCCCGGCTTGACAAAGCCATGGCTGGGATGATTTAGTTGGGGTTGGTCCTGCTTTGAGCAGGAGGTTGGACTAGATGACCTCCTGAGGTCTCTTCCAACCCTAATCTTCTATGATTCTATGAAATTCTAGAAGATGGATAAATTTGTATCCCTGATACTAAATGATGATATTGATATAATAAGCATTACAGAAACTTGGTGGAAGAATGATAATCAATGGGACACGGTAACATGAGGGTACAAAATATATAGGAATGACACATGCTGGTGGGGGAGTGGCACTATACATGGAAGAAAGCAGAGTCAAATATAATAAATGAATGGATCTAAACTATAGAATCTCTATGGATAGAAATTCCATGCTTAAGTAATAAGAGGTTAGCAGTAGGAATACACTACCGACCGCCTGATCAGGATGATGATGGTGATTGTGAAATGTTCAGGAAGATTAAAAAGGCTTCAAAAACAGAAAACCCAATAGTAATGGGCAATTTCAATGATCCCCATAATGACTGGGTACATGTCACCTCAAGACAGGAGGCAGAGAGAAAATTTCTAGACAACATTAATGACTGCTTCTTGGAGCAGCGAGTCCTGGAACCCACAAGGGAAGAGGCAATTCTTGAGTTAATCCTAAATGGCACACCGCATCTGGTCCAAGAGGTAACCACTAAGTAATAGCTACCATAATGTAATTAAATTTAACATCCTCGTAGGGGTGAAACATACCAAAGAAACCCACCACAGTAGCATTTAACTTCAAAAAGTACTGAATAGCGAATTCAGCTCTGTAAATGGAACTTAACTTACATGCCTGACATTTGGTCCTACTTTGGGCTCAATCTTACAAGATTCTGAGCCCTTCCTGCAAGGCGGTGCGTACCTCAATGGGTAGTGGTCAGTGGCTCAATGTCTAGTTGGCAGCTGGTATCAAGCAGAGTGCCCCAGGGGTCGGTCCTGGGGTTGGTTTTGTTCAACATCTTCATTAATGATCTGGATGATGGGATGGATTTCACCCTTAGCAAGTTTGTGGATGACACTAAGCTGGAGGGAGAGGTAGATACTCTGGAGGGTAGGGATAGGGTCCAGAGTGACCTAGACAAATTGGAGGATTGGGCCAAAAGAAATCTGATGAGGTTCAACAAGGACAAGTGCAGAGTCCTGCATTTAGGATGGAAGAATCCCCTGCACTGCTACAGGCTGGGGATCAACTGGCTAAGTGGCAGAAAAGGACCTGGAGATTACAGTGGACAAGAAGCTGGATATGAGTCAACACTGTGCCCTTGTTGCCAAGAAGGCTAACTGCATATTGGCTGCATTAGTAGGAGCATTGCCAGCAGATCGAGGGAAGTGATTATTCCCCTCTATTCGGCACTGGTGAGGCCACATCTGGAGTATTGCATCCAGTTTTGCCCCCGCCCCAGTACAGAAAGGATGTGGAAAAATTGGAGAGAGTCTAGCGGAAGGCAACAAAAATTATTAGAGGGCTGCAGCACATGACTTACGAGGAGAGGCTGAGGGAACTGGCCTTGTTTAGTCTGCAGAAGAGAAGAGTGAGGGGGGATTTGTAGGAGCCTTCAACTACTTGAAGGGAGTTCCAAAGAGGATGGAGCCAGGCTGTTCTCAGTGGTGGTAGATGACAGAACAAGGAGCAATGGTCTCAAGTTGCAGTGGGGGAGGTCTAGGTTAGATATTAGGAAAATCTATTTTACTAGGAGGGTGGTGAAGCACTGGAATGGGTCACTTTGGGAGGTGGTGGAATCTCCATCCTTAGAGGTTTTTAAGGCCTGGCTTGACAAAGCCCTTGCTGGGATGATTTAGTTGGGGTTGGTCCTGCTGTGAGCAGGGGTTGGATTAGATGACCTCCTGAGGTCTCTTCCAACCCTAGTCTTCTAGGATTCTATGATAAATCCTGGCCCCATTGAAGTCAATGTGAGTTTTGCCACTGATTTCAGTGGGGCCAGGATTTCACCTTCTATTATTAAGCTAATGTCCTATAACTTGCAAAATTCACTTCATAAACCCAAATATAGGTAGTTACCTGTAGAATTTACAAAAAACAGTGTAAGACCAGACCTCTCTCCCTCCCACCCCCAAATTTTACCCTCTTATGGCCTGATCCAACGTTCACTGAAGTCAATAGAAAGGCTCTACTGACTTCAGTGGGAGCTGGATAAGTCCCCTACTTGACTTTGTTAGGACTACTCATATGTGTAAGCGTTTGCAAAAATAAGACCTTAATTTGTTGTTCTTTTGTGGACTTCATTATTTTTTCCATTTGTTTTCCCCCACAAGTATTTACAGTCTGAAGGGTAACTTAAAAGGTGCCTTACAGTCCCAGGACTATTACAAGTATAACAAGTGACATATGCTAATTTGACTGACTCATTATTAATTACTGGGGAAAATAAAATAGAATGCGAAAGAATTATGAACTGAAGGAAGGCTTTAGTGACTGTGTCTGCGAGAAGGAAATAATTACTCTTGCATAAATTAATTTAGAATGGTGGCTTCAAGAATAAAGCTGGATTTTTGAGAATGGTTTCTTAAAACAAGTTCTCCCCTTTGTCCCCTCCCCCTTTTTTTATAAATTAGATTCATTCCAGCTGGTACATTAGAACACAAAGGTATTATGGAAAGCGAAAGAAATCCCTAGCTGATTGGCTGAATTTGGAGAGAATTTTTGACATGGCTGACCATCCTTCAAATGAGATCTTTGTGTCAGAGTGCAGAGGTCAGAGTATAGAAGCCTGGGAAATCAAAAGGTGGTGAGAAGAATGGCTGGGATTTCCAGCAGCCTGAGAGTGCTCTTTTGTTTTCATTGGTCAGTTGTTGGAGATGATGCCTTTGGACATCAAAGAAATGTCTAAACAGTGTTATCTAGCCCTGTCCTTTGCCCCCTGCCATGTAATGGGCCTCTTTTCAGGAAAACACTGAGAAAGCTAAGAAAGTGAGTTGGCCCATACTAGTGCTATTAATTCAGCAAGAGAGCAGATCAATAACATTTGCATTAGCCAGTAAAAGAATCTGTTAGTTTCTAGAAATGTAAATTGGTCAAACCTATAAATTATATACCATACATTCAAGAAGCAGCTTTCATGTTTGTTGATAACATTTTTGCAAAAATAGTGGGAAGACCTTATTCTTTAAAGAATTTCATTTTTGCCTGTTGTGGAGTATTTGAAAGAACTGTTTCTTGAAAAATAAAACATGGGAATAGGACCTTCCTTTTAATGCTCCCGAAAAGCCTTATGTATGGGAGGTATCTAGATCTTAAAAAAAAAAAAAAAAAGGCAGAAGGAGCTGGTATTTGATGCATTTCAGGCTTGAGCCATTCCCTTGAATGTTTAAAGGAACTTTGTCATTGTTTTCCAGGGGACCATGCTTCCCATGGAAACTAATGGCAGTACAAAAGCAAACTGTGCCAGACATATTCCAGCTATTTCCTATTCACGCTGATTAAAGAGTAACCATTGTTAACTTTCCTTTGTGCTAAAATGTTGTTTTTTAAAGTAAACATTTTCGGTGAATAAACAATATTGTTTAAATGATCAGATGTAATATGCTTTTTGAAAGCTTTGCCCTGAAAACATGAAAAAAGATAAAAGCTGACTGTTCTGATCCTTTTCTGATCTGTTTGGTCTGTATGTGTACATTGGACTTTGCTATATTTTGTTTACTCCCTAAGTCTTCTGTATTTCTTTCCTGAGCAGTACTATTTAAAGACCCAATCCTGCAAAGTCTAATGTTCACGGCCTTGATCCATCCCCAGTGAACTCAATGGGAATCCTTCCATTGACTTCAATGGATGTTGGATCTGGCCCATGCATATCTTTATGCACAGTCAATAGTTCCATTAAATTCAATAGTCAACGTTACGCATATGCTAAGCCTTTGCAAGATCATGGCCTAAAATGATAGAATTTGTGGTTGTGGATCTGTCCCTAGGAAGGTTTAAAATTATTGCACATCACAGGTAGACAGTTATTACCAAAGGATTCTGCCTACATTTTTGTGACAAACAATTAACAGCTAGTATTGAATAATGACTGTAATAACTTGTCAAGCTGCAAGTGTATTTTTAAATGGGTGCAAAATACAAAATGGGAATTGCAAAGTTACAAAAATATAGCTTAGGCTAATTTATGTTTAAAGTAATTTAGAGATCATTTACACAATATCACTATTGCTTATGGACATGCTGTAATAGAGCTGATAGAGTTGTCAGATAAATTTTTTAAAACGCCTATGTCGTTTAGGCACTTTTAAAGTTGTACTTGTCATTTTTACACTATCATCATCATAGCCTTAGAGTAAGGTTGAGAACTTTTGAAGATAAATTTGGCCACCTACCAAAGAATAGCCATGTTGTTGTAATCTCAAAAGCATTCAGAGAAGAGTAATGCAAATATACAGTAAACCTAATTTGAACTCAGTGTGCAATACTTATTTATCTAAGCCAAGAAATAATTTAAACTTATAAAAGTAAAGCTAAACTATGTTTAATTTAAACTGCTTAACAAAAAAATGCAGATGTTAATCCTCCATGAAATGGATGGCTGACAAAGCTGCATTTTGTCTGAGTAAAGCTAAGAAATTTAAGGGTAACACGTTTTTGAAGATCTGAAAGAAAACAATTTTACGTGTATGTTTTTTCTTGATGTAAGAACTTTTATAACAAGTTTCAGCCCCAAAGTAATTTTGGAATTGTGAAGAGAAAGCTTTGAAATGTAGATATGAGTGAACTTGCACTAAAACAATACATGAGCCTAATATCACTATTGTAGGTTAAAAAATTAAACTTAAATTCAGTTTTATATAAAAAAATCCTCAGTAGCAGTGTGATGGGGTAACATTACTCACTTGGATTGAAGTGTAAATTGAAAATAATGTTTTGGATTGATACATGATTCTCCATTAATCATTTATATCCTAGGCTAGTAAAGCGAGAGTGAAGAGCCTAAGAGATGCTAACATGCATGAGTGATCAAAGGGAAGCTAGAATGTTTGTGTTTTTTCTTTAGTGCTACAGTAACATTCCAAAGTAACTACTTGTTCACCACTTTGCCAGAATGTGTGATTTGGGAGGAAAGGTGCCAAGATCATGAATACCAGTAGGTGTCTGTCTATATCTCTCTCTATAAAAATATATTGTACAGGATAGTTTCAGAAAAAGTTAGGGAAAATGGAGTTGCACATTATTTAGTATTCTACTTTATCTTCTGCTCATTTTCTCCTGTTGTAGTACTTAGTTCTCAGTTGGATCTATATCCTGCAAACATGAATATGTTTAGATTTACACAAGAGAATAGTCCTATTGAATGGAGTGGCATTAATCGTGTGCTTAAAATTAAACATGTTTATAAGTGTTTGTAGGACTTGGGCCTTTACCTTGGGTTAGCTGATGGTTAAATAGGCAGGATTCAAATTTTTATCAGAGGTGATACAAATATCATGTCTGATCTATGGATTGCTCTTTTGTTAGTTCCTCAGTAGAACACTGAATATGTATGTCATGAATACACATTTTATGTGGGGGTGGGGGAGAAAATCAATAAACAGGGAAAAAATCCAGACTTTCCTATGGCAAACATGGGAGCCTGGCTTACAGAAGCCTGGTCTTGGCAGTGCTTCTACCTTTGATTATCTCAGCCGGACACTTCTTCAGAATTTTATACCCTAGGATTTTAGGCTTAGTCCTTTCCCTGCAGCCCCATCACCTGTTACTATCTTGCAATCTTACTTGGAAAAAAAAATCAAACACCTAAACTAAACAAAGATGCTGTTGTTCTGCTAGAGCCATCTTCTCTAAAACTTCTGCCAAACATTCTTCCTTTAAAAGGTGGGCATCATGTTTTGTTTAGCTTAAGTTACTGGTGTGGAAGGAGAGCCTCACTCTGTGCAGAGGCCCTCCCATGATAACTGTTCTAATGTCAACCTTGAGAGGCAGAATGGTCTAATAAATAGGGCCCTGGGAGTCAAGAACCTCAGTTTTTACTCCTGGCTCTGACAGGTCTATCCCCGTTGCAATATATGCTCCCCAGGATGAGTCAGAGGAGCAGAGTCAGTGCTCTGCCTATTTCCCACCCTTCCCATCCATTCATGTGCGGTGGGTTATGAACATAGGGGCTCTGCAGAGCCTGCTTCCCTCAGCCTTATGCCCCCATACACTCTTGAGCTGGCACTCAGGCTGAGCCACAATCTAGCCCACAGATAGGTGTTTCCTTTCATTATTTAAGCTATTTGTCAATTGGGTAATTGTGTTTATCCCTCATTATTGATCTAAAGGTCCTTTTGGAATTATTTTTTCCAGTTAATGCAGAGGATAGGAAATTGCATTGTCCTTTATTGTGCAGCACATGAAAAGTTGCACAATAAGGTTTTCTGTAGATGGCCAAGTATCAACATTAACACCACAGTAACGTGTTGCGTATAGAGGCAAGAGGTTGCCTGAAACAGGAGAGCATAATGTGTGACTAGTATGATGCTATAATCCATAGATGTATTGTTTTTATTCATGTATGGGCTAAGTTTTCATTAATGACACTTACTCCTAATAGATACTTTGTTGACCATCCTGTCTGCAATAATACATCCTATCTACAGAGACTCATGTCCCTGGGCTCAGATTTGTAGATGTTTTGAGATGATGATAATGATATTAAACTAAGGGAAAATGCCTCACGTTACCAGCCCCAGTTCAGCAAGGTACTTAAGTATGTGCCTAATTTTAAGTATATGAGTAGGCCCATTGACTTGATGTGCTTAAGTACTGTGCCGAATTGAGGTTATACTCCTCACTTTGAATATCAGCAGCATTAAAATAGAGCTTAATGAATCTGATAAAACAATATATTTTTGTAAATCAGGCCATGATAGACCCTGACAACTGTGATATTCTGCATTTTCAGGGACATAAGAACTCTTTAGTACTGACACATACTATTCCACAAACCATATTTTTTATTACATACTGTGTACACAGAAATATTATAATTTTTTTTAATTTGGATATTATCCCCTCGCATTTGCTTTAACAGGACTTCAGACTGAATGTTACTAATACTAGTACATATAGAGAGGTTGCTTTGCAAAATAGCTTTCTGAGACTATCTTTGTTTTCTAAGATCAGCTACATTATGAGCCTTATGGGAGAAAGGTGGTGTTATGGCTAAGGAACTGGACTGGATCTGGGTTCAGTACTGAGCTCTGCCACCCAGACTTTTCCTACGTGACCTTGAGCAGATCCTGCATATTTCCCTTTACTTCCATTCCCTATCTATAAAATAGGGATAATTATTTTCTCCCACACAGGAGTATTTTGAGGATGATTGATGTTTGTGTAGCTCAGATACCACAACAATGTGGCCATGTAGGTACCTAGATAGAAATGGCTCACATTCTTCAAGGAATGCTATAAAAATGCCTTCAAACTGATTACAGAATGGATCAAGTGTGGCATCAACTGTCTGCAAAATGGTATTAAAAGTATAGCTACGTTAGCGTGCTCTCCTCTTACACTCTTATCAGGCTATCATATTTGACTCCCCATGACTCTTCACTTCACTTCATTGCTACACAAATGCATATTAATTCTCAGTGTGTACTGATGAACAAAGTCCACTGCTGAACTATACCATCTGTAGAAAATGGCTGCATTAGATGGTGTGGCTAGAAGGAATTGAGCTTGGATTTGAAAATACCAGCTAAAATTATACCTTCTCTCCTTTTCAAAAGATTTGTTTTTTCCCAACAGTCTAAGAAAAAACCTTTCATGAGGAAAACCTGATGTCCAAGCTAAAGATCTTAAATTCCAGCCAAATCTGCCAGAAGGCACAAGGGACCTTTCCTTCAGCATGGAGGAGCTCATAGAAAATAGGATAATCTCCAAAGAGAGGGTGAAAAGCAAAAGATGCTGTACTACATACATCTACAGCTAGGTGGGGTTGCAACCTGATGTCAACTGAAAATCCTACAGCAGAACTGCATAAGCTCTCCAGCTCTGTGACACAAGGGGTACTTAACTTTAAATTAGTTTTTTTCCATTGAGGTTTGTTATCACTTAAATGGCCAGGTGCTTGAGAGATCAATGTAAATTAAAGCAAAGTGATCTTCAAATAACCTGTTTAATAATCTAGGAAAAAATCCTGAGAGCAGGTTTGAAAAAATTATAGTAAGAGAAGCTTATCAAGGCATTTTTGTGATTATAGGGGCTCTTATCTTGTTTAGAATTTAGATGTGCACTGACTCTCAAGGCTGAATTGCCTTGTACAATTAACAGCTCGGGTTGAACAAACATTGGTGATTTAACTAAGGCAGATGTGTCAGAGGTTCAGCCTGCTGATGTATTTATTTAGCTTACATATTCATAGGGCCCTACTGAATTCATGATCCATTTTGGTCAATTTCACAGTCATAGGATTTTAAAAATAGTAAAATTCATGATTTCAGCTATTTAAATCTGAAATTTCACAGTGTTGTAATTTTAGGGATCCTGACTCAAAAAAAGAGTTGTGGGGGGGTCGCAAAGTTATAGTAGTGGGGGTGTGGTACTGCTACCCTTACTTCTGTGCTGCTGCAGGCAGCAGCACTGCCTTCAGAGCTGGCTAGGTGGAGTAGGGTTGCCAACTGTCTAATCACACAAACCCAAACACCCTTGACCTGCACCTGCCCTGCCCCTTCCCTGAGGCCCCACTCTACTCACTCCCTCCCCTTTCCATCCCTCTCTTGCTCACTCTCCCCCACCCTCATTCACTTTCACCGGGCTGGGGCTGGGGGTTGGGGTGTGGGCTGAGCCTGGGGCAGTGGGGTTGGGGTGCAGGAGGGTGTGCAGGGCGCAAGTTCTGGGAGGGAGTTTGGATGCTGGAGGGGACTCAGGGCTGGAGCAGGGAATTGGGGTGTGGGAAGGGGTAAGGGCTCTGGGACAGAGTTTGGGTGCAGGAGGGGGCTCAGGGATGGGGTAGGGGTGGAGGTGCAGGCTCTAGGAGGGAGTTTGGGTGCAGGTAGGGTAACCAGATGTCCCAATTTTATAGGGACAGACCCTATTTTGGGGTCTTTTTCTTATATAGGCTCCTATTACTCCCCCACCCCCGTCCCGATTTTCCACATTTGCTGTCTGCTCACCCTAAGTGCAGGAGGGGGCTCTGAGCTGGGGTAGGTGGCTGGGGTGCAGGAAGGGGTGCAGGCTCCGGCCAACAGGCGCTTACCTCTGGTGGCTCCCGGTCAGTGGCGCAGAGGGGCTAAGGCAGGATTCCTGCCTGCCCTGGCCCTGCACTGCTCCCAGAAGCAGCTGGCACATCCCTGCAGGGGAGGGGGAAAGGGTGCTCCGCACTGCTGGCGCCTGCAAGTGCCACCCCTGCAGCTCCCATTGGCTGCAGTTCCTAGCCAATGGGAGCTGTGGAGTGGGTGCTTGGGGTGGGGGCACCATGCGGAGACCCCCTGCCATCCCCCCAGGGGCCACAGGGACGTGTGGGCTGCTTCCAGGAGGGACGTGCTAGCTGCTTCCGGGAGTGATGCAGGGCCAGGGTAGGCAGGGAGCCTGCGTTAGCCACGCTGCACCGCCAGACTTTTAGCACCTATAATCTCCTGGTTTGGCTTCAGTAACCTCCAGGAGATAGGGCCTGATTCCAGAAGACTCCGAGCAAAACCGGGAGAGTTGGCAACCCTAAGCTGGAAAATAGTGATCGCTGGCCAGGAGCCCAGCTCTGAAGGCAGAGCCGCCATCAGCAGCAGGGCAGAAGTAAGGATGACATGGTATGGTATTCCCACCCTTATTTCTGCGCTGCTGCCTGCAGAGCTGGGCCCTCAGTCAGCAGCTGCCACTCTCCGGCTGCCCAGCTCTGAAGGCAGCAGCGCATGGTATGCTATTTCTAATCTTCTGTGCTGCTGCTGGCGGGGTGCTGCCTTCAGAGCCGGGTGCCTGGCCAACAGCTGCCGCACTCCAGCCACCCAGCTATGAAGGCAGCACAGAAGTAAGGGTGGCAATACCACAATCCCCCCTAAAATAATCTTGTAACCCCCCCTGCAAAACATACAAAAGACCAGATTTCAAAGTGGGACACCAGATTTCACAGTCTGTGATGCATTTTTCATGGCTGTGAATTTTGTAGGGCCCTTCATATTCAGAATCTATGTTTTCATTTAAAAATAAAACTAAGTTTCTAGGTTTCAGAGTAACAGCCGTGTTAGTCTGTATCCGCAAAAAGAAGAACAGGAGTACTTGTGGCACCTTAGAGACTAACAAATTTATTAGAGCATAAGCTTTCGTGGACTACAGCCCACTTCTTCGGATGCATATAGAATGGAACATATATGGATTTCCATTCCATACGGCTAAATGCAGTGCCTTGCATAATGACAAGTTTCAGAGTAACAGCCGTGTTAGTCTGTATCCGCAAAAAGAAGAACAGGAGTACTTGTGGCACCTTAGAGACTAACAAATTTATTAGAGCATAAGCTTTCGTGGACTACAGCCCACTTCTTCGTCCATGAAAGCTTATGCTCTAATAAATTTGTTAGTCTCTAAGGTGCCACAAGTACTCCTGTTCTTCTTTTTACTAAGTTTCTAGTCTTCATAGCTGCTCATAAATGAAGTGAATGTATAATCAATGCAATGCTGTATTTCTAAGTCTGCAGCTAGCCTGGAAACAAAACTCTCCCCCCACCCCATTAATCTCTTTGTGGTACTAGTGCTGAAGCCTAATGACGACTAAATATCACCATTAACCATTTCACTGCTGCTCATTTCAGCAGATGGAATGAGGAAGAAGTGGGGAGTGAAGTTCATGAGGAGAATTGCGGTTGGAAAGGAAATGTAGAAGAACGAGACACACAAAGAGAAAGGAGGATGGTGAATGGAGCCACAGAGGGCAAAACTTGTGGTGGACTTATAGGGCCTGTGTACACTGCAGCTGGGAGGTTTGATTCCTAGCTCAGGGAGACAGATTAGCGCTAGCTCATTTCGAGCTAGCACACTAATAATAGCAGTGTGGACATTGTTGCATGGGTGGAGGCTCAGGCTGGCCTCCTGAACTCGGACCTAGGGGGTCAGGCAGCCTTGGACTTGCTTGGCTAGCCCAAGCCGCTACCCCATTGCAGCAACATCTACACTGCTATTTTTAGCAAGTTAGCTCCAGCTGAGTAGCATGCGTCTGTCTACTCACGCTGGGAATCACACCTCCCAAATGCAGTGCAGATATACTCAAAGGGACCAGTTTCCCATTTCAGGAAGCTGAATGCATCAATAAAGTACTGAACAAATAATAAATAGGAATGACTAAAAGTTCAGGAGCTGCATAAAGGCCATATTTCACCCTTGATCTCTATTCAAACTTTTTATCACTAGAGGGAGTTTTGCAGTGCATTGAGAGTGGCTCCTAGGTTTATATTGGGGCCCACAGGTCATCATTAAAAAGGAATTTGGCCCTTTTTGTAAAATGGATTTGATACTATGGTACTAAGGCAATGTTACCTGTTAAATTGGCTATTTATTAGTAAATAGTTTTTCTTTTTCCTTGTTTCAATAAATGGAGACAATTTCTTAGGGTCATTTGTCTGACCTTGCACCTAGAGCATTGAATATTAATCATTGAAACATTGGTCCCTATATAAACAAATATCATATTATCCAGTGATATATTTGATCAATAGCTCCACCACACAAGTGTGTGTATTATATACACACATGAATCATTTCACCTACCACTGAGATATAGCTACTGCTGAAGTGAAGCATAGCAGCTGTTTAATACCACATAGCAACATTATTGTGTGCCTTTGAGATCTCCTAATCTGATGATGACCCCTTAAATAGATCCAAACAGAATTATGATTAAAGTTTATAAAAAGAATTTGTGAAGGTTAAAAACATATCCCTTAGAAGGAAATTCTGTATAATTTAATAGAGAATAAGCTTTCTATAGGAATTTTAAACCAATGTATCAAATTATATTACAGGGATATGATTCTTCTAAATTCTCTAGGATGGTTTAGTCCTCGTGGTGACCTTTTTCTGACTGTGTATCTTGAGAGCCCTAACCCATTTATCTTTGTGACTCAATTCTCTTTGTAACTCAATATCATGTGCTATTATATCGTCTCCCGTTTTTGTTCAATCTCATTTATGTGGACAAATTTGGAGAATTTGAATTTAGCAAGATGAAATTCAACAAAGACAAGTGCATAGTACTACATTTAGGAAGGAATAATAAAGTGCACAACTGCTAAATGGGGAATAACTGGTAGTACTGCTGAAAATGATCTGGGAGTTATAGTGGATCACAAATAGAATGAATCAACAATGTGATGCAGTTGCAGAAAAGGCTAATGTTATTCTGGCATGTATTAACAGCAGTGTTATATGTCAGGCATGGGAGGTGAATGTTCCATTCTACTCAGCACTGGTGAGATGTCGTTGGAATACCGTGTCCAGTTCTGGGCATCACACTTTAAGAAAGATGTGGACAAATTAGAGAGTCCGGAGAAGAGCAACAAAAATGATAAAACGCTTAGAAAATCTGATATCCGAGTAAAGGTTTAAAAACTGTTTAGTATTAAGAAATGAAGACTGGGGGTGGGGGGGAAACCGGCCACAGTCTTAAAATATGTAAAGAGCTGTTATAAAGAGGATGGTGATAAATTGTTCTCCATCTCCCCTGAAGGTAGGACAAGAAATAATGGGCTCAAACTGCAGCAGGGGAGATTTAGGTTAGTCCCTGTCTACACTGGCAAGCTTCTGCGCAGTAAAGCATCTTTCTGCACTGTAATTCCTGAGGTGTACACACTGCCAAGCCACTTAGTGCGCTGAAACTGGGCAGTTGTAGCACTTTAAAAACACCACCCCAATGAGAGGCGTACAGCTTTCTGTGCCGGGGCTACAGTGCTGTGGTGCCAGTGTAGACACTGGGGTCGATTACAGTTCTGTGACTGGCCTCCGGGAGGTGTCCCACAATGCCTGTTCTCACCTCAATCCTATAGCACTTCTCTGGTCATCGGTTTGAACACTACTGCCATGCCCTCAGGTGACCAACCATCAGCCCCACCCACCCCATAAATTCCTTTGGAATATTGAAAGTTTCCTTCCTGTTTGCTCAGTGACGCATGCAGTGGCCTCAGCGCATTTTTCCAGGTGGCCATGTCTGCTCCACGCACCAGGTGATCCCTCGCTTGGAGCAATGCCAAGCTGCTGGACCTCATCAGCATTTGGGGAGAGGAGGCTGTCCAGTCCCAGCTGCACTCCAGCCATAGGAATTATGATACCTACGGACAGATTTCACGGTGCATGACAGAAAGGGGCCATGATCATGACACATTGCAGTGCAGGGTCACAGTGAAGAAGCTGCGGAATGCCTACCACAAGATGCAGGAGGCAAACCACCCCTCCCGTGCTGCGCCCACGAAAGAGAAAGAGGTGCTCTGTGGGGTAGCTGCCGAGAGTGCACTGCTCCAAATACCACTGCAAGTGCCACAAGTGTGAACACGGTATTGCGCAGGCAGCTGACAGTGTGAACACACAATAGCGGTTTCCCTTCAGTGCTCTCTGAGTGGCACTGTAACTGCTGGTGCTGTAACTCTTCCAGTGTAGACATGCCCTTAGATATTAGAAAAGGATAATTAAGAACTGGAATAGTCTTCCAAGGGATGTTGTGGAGCCCCCGTCACTGAAGGTTTTTAAGAACAGGTTAGACAAACACTATCAGGGACAGTCTAGGTTTACTTGGTCCTACCTCAGCACAGGGTGTGTGTGTGGACTAGATGACCTCGTATGTCTGTTCCAGCCCTACATTTCTGAGTCTATATGCTGTAGCTGTATATTCCAATGAAAGTCACACAAACACTGTGTGTTGCTCCCCAAGACAGGAAACAAGACTTGTTGACTCAGGAGATGTGGGTTCTATTGCCAGTTCTGCCACAGGCCTGCTGGGTGACCTTGGGCTAGTCACTACAACTCCCTGTGCTGCAGTTTCACTATCTGTAAAAATGTGGATAATGATACTGACCAGCTTTGTAAAGTACTTTGAGATCTACTGATGAAAATTGCTATTTAAGAACAAGGTATTACAATTTTATTATTTACCATCTTCCGTTTCCTCATCACTCACGACAGTGTGACAATCCTATGGCACTTTTCTGGGCAAAAGTTAAGGGTGTTAGCTCTTGTGTTTTTGCTAAACTTTAATTGGGATATTACATTCTACCTTTGCAAAATTCTTCCAGTAGCTTTAATTGGATTGGCATCTGCCCTGTTCCACCCTACCTTAGGTAGTGGCCAAAGGGATTTCTATTGTATGTTTGCAAACAGTGAGGGAGACTTTAATTGGAAGCCAGGCCCCTGCTCTCCCACCCCGCATTTGCAGTAGCTGTCACAGGGGCTTCCATCCCACCTAAAGAAGCAGGGACAGCAGAATGGGGTCATCTTCTCTCATTAGGAATAGCAGCAGAGGTTTCCTCTTCAGGCTAGAGAGATGGGGTATCAGTAGGGGGCCCCACAGTGCTAACTCCAGCAGCCAGGGTATGTTTGAGTAGGTGGGATGGATGCACTGTGCTCATCTGCTACTGCCACAAAGACTCCTCTGCTGAAGTGTCATTGGCAGGGCCTTATAGAACATTGGATCTTGGAGTTAACATCCATCTAAATTGGATAGGGCAGCTCACCCTTCTCAGGCTAAAACAGCAGCTCTATCTGCAGGCTCAGGCAGATGTCTCTGTATTGGTTAAGTGCAGGCCACATTTTCAGGCTCTTTCTTTGCAACCACAACAGCCAGAGATTTCTTCTCTATGTACTCACATGACTCCAGGGTCTGGGATCCTAGGCAGGGCCTTTTTGTTCCTATGCCTTAATCTGATCCTTCACTAGATAGATCTCTCTATCTGTGTACTATTTTCTGCACACTCTAGTTCACTAGTTCAAAGCATCACTTTTCCTCCTCAGTGTTACTGAAAGGCAGCAACTATAAATTGATTTCCCTTTCTATCTGCTTCTTGCTGTTGTGACATTTTGCCCCAGTCTCTTTTAGCATATGGAAGGGTCAGTCATAGCACCACTGCTCCTAAATATATTCCAATCTTGTTGTTTCTTCACTTGTTGCCACATTGAAGTGATGGCTCTGGAAGAGGGCTGAAAACATAGAATGCAGATGTCCTTTCACTAACTATAGTGGGCTCAAGTATCAGAGGGGTAGCCGTGTTAGTCTGAATCTGTAAAAAGCAACAGAGGGTCCTGTGGCACCCTTAAGACTAACAGAAGTATTGGGAGCATAAGCTTTCGTGGGTAGGAACCTCACTTCTTCAGATGCAAGTGCATCTTGCATTTGAAGAAGTGAGGTTCTTATCCACGAAAGCTTATGCTCCCAATACTTCTGTTAGTCTTAAAGGTGCCACAGGACTCTCTGTTGCTTTTTATAGTGGGCGCTGTCTGAACACAGTGGTCTGGATCCTCATTCCATTTCTGTACCTTTTGTCAGGTTTCAGAGTAGAGCCGTGTTAGTCTGTATCCGCAAAAAGAACAGGAGTACTTGTGGCACCTTAGAGACTAACAAATTTATTATCAGCCCCCAACTAAATCCTCTCCAGCGCATCATCAGAGATCTACAACCTATCCTGAAAGATGATCCTTTACTCTCACAGATCGTGGGAGACAGACCTGTCCTCACTTACAGACAACCCCCCCCCCCGCAACCTAAAGCAAATACTCACCAGCAAGCACACATCACTGAACAAAAACACTGACCCAGGAACCTATCCTTGTAACAAAGCCCGATGCCAACTCTGTCCACATATCTATTCAAGTGACATCATCATAGGACCTAATCACATCAGCCATACCATCAGGGGCTCATTCACCTGCACATCTACCAACGTGATATATGCCATCATGTGCCAGCAATGCCCCTCTGCCATGTACATCGGCCAAACCGGACAGTCTCTACGCAAAAGCATTAATGGACACAAATCTGACATCAGGACTCTGTTGCTTTCATCGGGAATCATAATACTCAAAAACCAGTGGGAGAACACTTTAACCTGTCTGGCCATTCAATGACAGACCTGAGGGTGGCTATCTTACAACAGAAAAACTTCAAAAACAGACTCCAACGAGAGACTGCTGAGCTGGAATTGATATGCAAACTAGATACAATCAACTCAGGATTGAATAAGGACTGGGAATGGCTGAGCCATTACAAACATTGAATCTATCTCCCCTTGTAAGTATTCTCACACTTCTTATCAAACTGTCTGTACTGGGCTAGCTTGATTATCACTTCAAAAACAATGTTTTCTCTTACTTAATTGGCCCCTCAGAGTTGGTAAGACAACTCCCACCTGTTCATGCTCTTTGTATGTGTGTATATATATCTCCTCAATATATGTTCCACTCTATATGCATCTGAAGAAGTGGGCAGTAGCCCACGAAAGCTTATGCTCTAATAAATTTGTTAGTCTCTAAGGTGCCACAAGTACTCCTGTTCTTTGTACCTTTTGTGTTCCCTGAGTTTCATCTAGCTAGTTAAAAAATCCCCCAAAGGAGATGAAATTCACAAGTGGGGTAAAACTAGCACAGCCAGTTCCTAGCCTAACCTTCCCCCTCCTCCTGCCATAGTAGATGTGATGGGGTCAGCTGTGATCTGCTCCCCCACGACAATTCTCAGCTGATCTATGGTTCCTTAAGTTAGGACCATAGCCAGCTGTCACAAGTAGATAGCATCCAAGGCTGGGGCAGCTTAAGAATCAAGGAGCTGTAACCAGCTCCTTGGCAGCTGCCCTCTTTGTCCTGCACTGAGTGGGTCTTGGCACAGGAGAGACTCTGGCCCTCGGTTTCAGTCACTGCTCTCCTTGAAAGGAAGTAAGCTGGGTACTTTGTGATGCCAGGGTTTACCTCAGACTTTGTTGTGGCCAAAGATAATGTGGTCCTAGATAGGATATAGACAGAGACCAGCTCTAGTGATTATGCCTCACTACTGTACTCTTAAATGGATGTTGCTACATAGCAGAACTTTTTCTAGAGAATAATCATGTACTGTGGTGTAGCTATATGATGCATGTAATCCACACACCTTGGGAACACTTAAGGCATTTTATCCGTGTCCTTCCAAAATGAAGCTTTAATTAGGAGTTGTTTCTTAAAGGCCATCAGTAGTAGTATTTCATATTTGTATAGCAGGTTTCATGTCCAAAGCCTTTTCAAGCACTTTGCCAAAACCATTTGTGTGTGACTTCAATGGAGTTTGCAACAGCCTAGGTAAATAAGTATCACTACCTATATTTTACATTGCGAGATGCTAAGGAGGACAGATGTAGTTACAGAAGGTAAATCACTTTCACAGCTGGAATTAGAATTCCATATTTCCCTCTTCCCAATCGTGTGCTTAAACCTCTGGACACACAGTTCTGCTTTTAACATTACACCATAGAGTTGGAAAATTTCCCCCGAAAGGTTCTGTGCAAGATAACGTGTAGCAAAAACCTAGGATAATCCTTTATAAATCTTTTAGTGATACTGAATAAGTGACTTGTGTATTAGATCGGGGGTACTTCAGGTATAGCATGCACATTTGCATGATAAATAAATGTTGGCAGATGTGGGCTAGTCACCCCTTTTCAGAAAAGGATTTTGCTCCTGTTAAAAAGCTGATTCCTCTCGTTATTACTGTTCCTAACATGGGAATCATACAAGATGTGCAGCTGTGGTATCCAGCTGCAGCATGCTGTACTGTACACGCTGTCTGTTCAGAATGCTGTTCCATTCTTTCATCTGATTGCAAGAACTATGCTCTTCTTAAAAATCTTCCTTCTTGTTCCTAAGAGACAGTTTTCCTGTAAGGAGAACATACTGCTGAGTATTAAAAATGTAATAGCATGAAAACTTGCCTGGCTTAGTACAAAAATATAACAGAAAGAACTAAGCCACTGAATGTAATAATGTAATAAAAATCACTTTGTAAATAATGAGATATTGTGTCACATCCTCATCTGGTGTAAAAATATCATAACTCCATTGCCCATAATGCATTTTTAACGATGGCATGTTAGATCTGAGAGAGCCCTACCATTGTAAGACCACCATTAATGCAATACATTTATCATTTTATTTTTTCTTTTTGGGCTGAATTTCTTATGGTTGGTATATGCCCAAATGTGTTTTTTTTTTTTTTAAGCAGTTCAGATTGTTTCAGTTATCTGAGCATCAGAAGATGCCTATTCTGCTTTTAAAAATAGCTGTCTGGACTTTTTTGTGTGCATGATTTCAAAATTTCACATGGTACATGTACTTAGTTTGCAGAGGCTAATGCTTGCTATTTTTAGTAAAAACTTCATTAAGGAATAAAAATTCACTTAGAGGCAATTTGAAGTTACACACTTTGTGAGTCTGTCATTTTCCTTAATAATATAGGAGCCTGATCCTGCAGCTTTTCAGTCACTTGAGTAGCTCAACTAAAGAAGCTGAAGCCCGTGTATACTTTCAGAAGTAGTTTAAAAATAGGTCAAGACTAACCATTTGGGCTTTGCTGGAGTTGTTTTGCTTGATCTGGATCTTGCACTGGACTGTCTTCTGCTCAGTCTACTCTGTCCCTTCTCACAATAATGTCTGAATGACCGATCATTAAGTTCCACAGTAGTTTCTATTTTTTTCCGGTATGTAACAGCATAAACAATAATCCAAAATACTCTAAAACTTTTGTTTAATGTAGCTGATTGAATATTGCTGTGGGGCATTAGCCTTTTCATTTCCTGATCTTTTGCATGTTTGGATTGCCAAACATAGCAGTCCTTCAAAGCATACATTTTGTTATGGTGAGGCTGCTTTCCACAGTGCTCCTACTTGTGGTTAAACCAGCCCCACTATGACAAATCTACTGCTACACCATGAAAACAATAGCCCTCAACAAAAGCCATTATTCCCTCAGCCCCAGACTTGCTTCTCCCACTCCAGCTACCCATCATTCTGGTTTAAAGTCATATGCACCCTTGATTGGCTTCCCTCTTGGGAATCTGTGGTATCCACTGGGGCCTTGTCTACATGAAAGCTTCGCACCAGCCTAACTAAATGTGTGTTTTTCAAACCAATTGAGTCAAAGTGGTCCAAATCCAGGTGTAGATATTTTTATTTTGGATCAGGTTGTTACTATTAATCATTGGTATTACTGTAGCTCATAGGAGCCATAGTCTAATGTGACATATTTTGATTTAGATGTACCTTTTTTAAGGATTAAGCTAAATTGAAATAAGCCGCTCTTCAAATAGATTCCAAGGCCAGAAGGGAACGTTACGATCATGTAGTCTGACTGCCTGTATAATGCAGGCCAGAGAACTTTTCTTAAATAATTCCTAGAGCAGATTGTTTAGAAAAACATCCCTTCTCGATCTAAAACTTGTCAGTGATAGAGAATCCATCATGAACCTTGGGAAATTGTTCCAATGGTTAATTGCACTCATTGTTAAAAATGTACGTGTTATTTCCAGTGTGAATTTGTCTAACTTCAACTAAAAATGGGTTTGTTTAGTCTGGAGAAGAGACTACTGAGGGTGGACATAACAGTCTTCTAGTATGTAAAAGTTTGTTATAAAGAGGAGTGTGCTAAATCGTTCTCCTTATCCACTGAGGACAGGACAAGAAATAATGGGCTTAAATTGCAGTAAGGGAAAATTAGGTTTGACATTAGGAAAAACTTCCTAACTGTAATGGTACTTAAGCACTGAAACAAACTGGGGAGTTTCTGGCATCTATGTCATTGGAGGATTTTAAGAACAGGGTAGACAAACACCTGCCAGGGATGGTTAGATAATACTTAGTCCCGTCTCAGTGCAGGGGATTAGATGCGATAACCTATTGAGGTCCCTTCCAGTCCTACACTTCTATGATGCTATAAGAGAGAATGTCAAATGAGGAAAAATGTCATAATAGTGAGAGTAAATGATATTTTATTTCTTGCCAGCTGTTTTCCTGGTATGCAATTGGAAAAAATATTAACACTTATTTTTTAGAAGGTCATAATTCAGGAACTTCTTTTCCAATTCATTTTTAACTCTTCATAATAATTTTACGTTGATCCCAGACCTATCCTACCAATTTTGTATTTAAAATCAATTTTTTGGTGAAATTGAAGATGAAGGGGTAAAATTGTGATTGTCATTTTATAGTATATTTTATAGTACATTACTTTTCTGTTTTCTCTTCAAAAGTCCATATTGATGGATATGGCTGCCATGGCATTATAGTACCAAATTTTGGATGTGCAAAATATCGAGCTAAAAATAGACTTCACATACCACTTTGCAAAAACTGTGCCTCCACATTTTGGCTCCCAAACTTTGTGAAAAGTGAAATTTTGAGGATTCAAACTGCATAGAGGAAAATGACATGAAAATGTTTTCACCTAGTTGGAAGTGTTTTTGCTCTGTTGAATTTTTACTTACATGCTATTTTCACTGTACTTATCAAGTAAGAAAACTGTTCATCATGTTATATTTTTATTTTGTATCTGAGTCATTTTGATTTTTAGAGTAGACATATGGGTCAAAGTGGGTGTGTTAATTGTTGCAACCTCAGGAGGAGAAAGTGAGAAAAAGAATCTAAAGTTTACCAATGTCCATTGTTCTTCCAACTAAATGCCTTGTGTGTACATTTCAGTGTGTAATGAATACACACAGAGTCAGATTCTCCAGTCTAGTAAGACCATTTTATGCCATTTGTAAGCTGTGTAAATAGCAAAATGGCCTTAAACCCACCAAATATTCCCAGTAGAGACACCCCCCACATGTAAAAGGAACAATATTGTCACCCCCATCTTTCAACAATCATGAGTCAGGCCTCCTAAAATTGTGATAGGTTCAACAATTATTAGGTTTAAAAAATAATAGATTTGGGGTCTTTTTGTCATGTTTTTTACCTTTTTAGTGTTCATGTTTTCAAACTTTTCTGCACAATGACAAGGGCAAGAAACATTCTTTTTAAATGAAAGCTGAGACACTCCCACAATCACCTGACTCCAGGAGTTGGGACTTTATGAAAAACAACAAATATAATGAAACCCATGATAAAATCATGAGAGTTGACAACACTGTGAGAATCTCTGCTGGCATAGTTGTTTCCTATGCCATCTGCTCTTACCCTACCCTGTTGAAAGGGCAGGGTGGGGGAGTTGACTTAGGTAGGAATGATCCTTCTCCAGAGCTAACAGCATTAAACCAGGCTCCTCCTGCCCTAACTTACTCCAGATCCAGGCATCCCTGAACCAGGCCACAACTGGCTCCCTTCAGTTACTGCTCTCCACTGCATCTGAACCAATGTGTAAGGGTGGAGTAAGTGGTCATATTACCCTCTGCAAATAAATATTTGGTCTTCCTTGTTCTTGAAGGAAATCAGCTAAAAAGAGAAATCCCATTGCTTACTTTAGGGCCTGATTCTGAGAGGTGCTGTTGTGCTGAGTGTTTGCAACTCCCATTGAAAGCATAAGAATGGCCACACTGAGTCAGACCAATGCTCCATCTATCCCAATGTCCTGTCTTCCAACTGTGGCCAGTGCCAGATGCTTCAAAGGGAATGAACAGCACAGGGTGATTCATTCCCTGTCATCCAGTCCCAGTTTCTGGCAGTCAGAGGCTTAGAGACACCCAGAGCATGAGGATATGTTCCTGACCATCTTGGCCTATAGCCACTGAGGTACCTATCCTCCATGAACTTAACTAATTCTTTTTTTAACCTAATTATCCTGTTGGCCTTCACAACATCCCCTGACAGTGACTTATACAACTGGAGTTATGATTGTTTAGTACCTCTCAGAATTAGGCCCACAAGTCCCTGCCCTGTAGTTGGTCAGTGCATGGATATCTAGCTCATTTTTTTCCCCCTTTGCTGAGAGTACTACAGATGCAGTGTGCTCAGCACACTGGAAAAGAGAGTACTTCAAGCTAAATTCTTCTGGCTGATGCTTACCACTGTGTGGAAGGAGGATCAGATGTTTTTTCCCCACCGTCCTCTGCAGAATTGGTTGCAGGCTTCTTGCTAGGTTCATCTGGTATATCTCATGAAATCAATTTCCCGCCATTGCAGGGGTCTCAGGCTTTGATGCACCTCAGTCCCTCTTATTCTCTACCTGTGACACACAATAGTTTAGTCTCTGGGGGACTGTAATACTGTAGCCTAATCTAGATTATTGGGTTCAATGCCTATATTAATTGGATGGGGTTTAGTGGCTTGTGATGTGCAGGAGTTGACACTAGACAATCTGGTGGTCCCTTTTTGTCCTTAAACTTGATGGCTGTATGACAATGCAGGAACTGTGAAGAGAGTAGGAACAGAGGAAAGAGGGAGAGTCCAAAACCAGGTAATTGGGATCCAAGCTGAGAGAAACTGGGAGGTTTACAGAGCCCTCAGTTTCTGAGGATGAATCAACATGGGTCTAAGGCAGGGGTAGGCAACCTATGGCATGCGTGCCGAAGGTGGCACATAAGCTGATTTTCAGTGGCACCCACACTGCCCGGGTCCTGGCCACCGGTCCAGGGGACTCTGCATTTTAATTTAATTTTAAATGAAGCTTCTTAAACATTGAAAAAATCTTATTTATTTTACATACAACAATAGTTTAGTTATATATTATAGACTTAGAGAAAGAGACCTTCTAAAAATGTTAAAATGTATTACTGGCACGCGAAATTGATCTAGACAGTATTTGGTCCTGCCATGCGGGCAGGGGACTGGACTCGATGACCTCTCAAGGTCCCTTCCAGTCCTAGAATCTATGAATCTATGAAACCTTAAATTAGAGTGAATAAATGAAGACTTGGCACACCACTTCTTGAAAGGTTGCCAACCCCTGGTCTAAGGTAATGTCTACCCTACAAGCACTACAGTGGCACAGCTGCAGCACTACAGTTGCACCAGTGTAGTGTAGATGCTTCTTATGTCGATGAATGGAAAATCCCTTCCATCGATTTCAGAAGCATCTACACTACACTGGTGCAGCTGTAGCTGCAGTTGTGCCACTGTAGTGCTTGTAGAGTAGACATAACCGTAGTAAATCAAGCCTTAAGTGGCTTCTCAGTGCTCTTGCATTAGACCCCTGACCAGCTGATCAGACAGAACCATTTTAATTGCACACAAATGTCAGAACAAAACATTGAATCAAAATTTAGTAACATGGCACCCAATGAGTTAAAAAACATATTTTAGGGGGATGAAAAGTCAACAATAAAACAGTAGGAAAAAATGGGAAAGTAAAATATATTTAGATCCTAATCACACAATGAATTCTCTGAGCAGAGGATCCCTGTGAGATAGACCCCATGTGGCAGCTTGGACCTACCCGTGTGGATCCAGTTGCAGGATCGGGGTCTGCGAGAAAATATTCCCCTAAAACACTGTAAAGGACATCTGAGTTCACATAATACACTGGTGTGTGTAATGGCCGTAGATAGTGCATTGATGGTTAAACACATTCTAGAATGCTTTGGCCATTTGTAATGCAGTTGTAAAAAGTAGACAAAAACAACATTTAAAGGAGCAGGCACTTTTGCTTTTAATTTTCTAAAGGACAAAATAATGTCAAGTTACCAGTTATTTCTTTCTTTGTCAAACAGCAGGAGCACGTTTTTTTCTGGAGATTTTTGATGGAAGAGAGTTGGCATTTCATTCCCTTAAACTTTTTTCCCACCCCCCGCCCTTTGGCTTCTTTCTGTAGCTTTTCTCATACAATGGAGCTCTTTAATGAATGATGATTCAGAACCGAGGCAGCTGGGATTTGAAACTTTGACCTGGCAGTTTCCTGACGCACCACATATTCTGCTTTGAAAACCCTCACCCTACCTCTTGAGAACCCCTGTCTTACAGGACGCAGCACAGGCCCTTCAAAAGAAGTATTCACATTCTTTTTCCTATAGGGAAATTTGTGGAGACAGCATAACCCAGGGGCAGACAGGAAGTGTAACAATTCAGAGTAAGGCTTCCTCCCCAAACCCAGTCATTGCACAAAGACTCCTTCCCTACAGGAGTTTTGAGCATCCTTTCTAATCTGCCTCCTGCTGGTTTAGAGCCTGATCCAACCCCTGTTGAAGTCAACGGAAGTTAGATTGGGTTTGTATGAGTGAAAGATCATTAATGGAATTCAGACTTGGATACCTGCATGATAGAGCTTTGACTGCAGGTAGATTCTTTGAAAGGGTGATACAAGAAATTCTCTTGAGCATGGTGAATTTCAGCCCTAAGGAAGTTTATTTTTTCCTTCTTCTTTTTATTTTAGGCAAGGTGTAGATTTATAAATAACCCCCTGAACAAATTGTTTTAACTGTGAAAACAGAGACTCAGTAGAGCTACAGTGCAATAAAATAGGCATTACCCTAGCTAATTTTATTATCATGTACTTTAAGATGTACTAATTCTCTTAGGGAAATAGCTTCCCGATAGCATCATAAATCAGTATTTAGTGGGCTCCAGTGCCAGCTTCTAGAGTTAAAGTTGAGCTAAAATAAAATACAGACATCAGAAGGCTGGAGGCAGTAGAGACGAGAGTTCTTCTCAAGTTGGTAGATAAAAAGTGGTATGATTTTAAGACAAATGAAGTTAGAAAGAGAGAAGGATGTGAAATCAGCATACAGGATTGACTGTGATAGAAAAGATTATGATGATGGGAACACTGCAGAAGACAAACAGATGATAGGATGAAAAAGAAAAAATAATCCATGCACAACCAAGGTCAGTCAGACCTAGAGGCCAATCACCGACTAAATGGTGGCACATTATATATGGGGACTTGATCAGGCTGGTTTTAATGGAGAAACAAGCCACGGCCGAGAATGAATGGTGATGCTGTACTGCTCCCTGTGTTCACAAAAATGCTTTGAGATCAGAAGAAGAAAATAAAAAGCAAACAAATTGGATTTGTGCATCGTTGATTCCTTTGCTATACAAAGAGGGCATAACTTTTAAAGTTTGTTTTTTCCTGTTTCCTGATAGTTCTAAAATAAGAACAATGTTAGGTCTGATGTTCCTTGTTTTTTTCTGGAAGACTGGTTGGAAGTCTCAGATGTGGATTCTGAGCTTTTTCAGCCCATACGTGAAAGGGAGTAGGCGGGGGAATCGTTCAAAAAAATTGAGCATTTTGAGTGAAATGGAAGTGAACAAAAGCAAACTGTTTAAAACAATATGAATAAAAAACCGACTCCCTCTTTCACTTAATCAACTTCCATTGCATGAGATCTCTGATGTCATAATCCCATTAGTGCTGCAGTCGTCCATAGTCTTCCAGGAAAAACAGGCTGGATGAGACCTACATTTCTATTGCAGACAGCAAGGAGGAACCTTCCTCCCCCACATACCTTGTAGGACTTTACATATCAAGGAGAAGAAGGAAAGGACATATCTCCCTTCGTCCTTTTTCCCCTTAATAATTAAAAAAAATAAAAGAGAGACTTTAAAAGTCTCTCCATTAAGGATCACCAGGCTATGAGCCCTTTACTCTCACTGAATAGTCCTTACTTCAGGAATGGCCTTGTTGATTTAAATGAGGTTATTTAAGGAGTAAGATACTATTCTGTGTGTGTATGTGCACGCGTGCGCAAAATCTGGCCCTAAATCTGGTTGCAATTCAGTTTCCGTTTTACTCCTTTGTGTTCATGCCCTTCCAGCTTTCCAAAGCATTCACCTGGAGCACTGAAATCTGCCATGTTTGGTTTGAATTTACAAATTGTACAGTTTTTAAAATGGGCTAACTTTTAAAAACAAAATTCTTCTTGTGTGGGCTTCCTGAATCCTGTGTCCCTCCCCTCCCCCTTAGCCCTCCACATGCCAGTGAAGCAGTGTCAGTTCTGCTGCTTTCAGGGCCTTCCTTGCACTTACAGGAGGATTTGTCATTTAATCCTTTGAGTGATGCACAATGGCACTGATATTTTCAAGGGTCCACTGTTGTTCTATCTACCTGCTTCACTTGCTTATCTAGAACCCTGCCCTGTGCTCATAACTGTAAACCATGACTTCCTTCATATTGGTCTGTTCATTTTTATTCTGACAAATCTTTTGGTTGTTGTTTTTTTTTTGATTATATGGTCCCAGTACTGTAAACACTTACACATGGGATTACTCACATATCTAAGCATTTGCAAGATCAAGGCCTATACTTGCATCAGCATGGGGAACTCCAACTGATAACTAAGAGTTTGGCAGACTAAAAGAATGAGTGCCCATTATGTAGCAACTATGAAAAGGATTGTAGAGGAGATTTTCGTCTTAAATTTTTATTATGCATGTATTATACTTTAACTGAAAAGTATTATGTAAATGTTATTTTAACTAATGAAAATAGGTATGAATGCCAGCCAAAAAATGAAGTAAATCATAAAAAGGTTGGCATCATCAAGTGGTTTGACCCAAAGCCCATTGAGATCAAGGGGAAGGCTCCCACTGACTTCAGTAGGTTTTGGATCTGACCATTAGTAACTATGCGTATTGCAAATTAATTAGGAAATGATAAATGGCAGGAGAACAGGAAGCTGATTTCAATCAACTTTGTTGCTTGTGGAATATATCTTGTGAAAGCCTTTTGGCTGAAACATTGTTATTTTGTGAACACAGCCTCATTTAATAAATATACGTTTAATTCTCCTTAATGGATTCATCGGTATTTGGAGCTCACTGTAATTTAGAACTGTGGGTGAAATCCATTGGGCATGTTGGCAATATATTTAAATGAGGCCAAGATTTCACCTTGTGTCTACTGGAAGTGTAATGGTGTTGCCCAGCTACTGCAGTTTGTGGATAGAGCTGGATGAAGATTTTCTGTCAGATTTTTTTTTTATTTGTTGTTTTCAAATAGATCATGGGAAAGTTAGTATTTTTTCAACAAAACTACAGTCATTTCAATTAAATAGGCATTTAAAATAAATATTTAACATAAAATTTTCACAGAGGAAGGATGGTCCAATGGTTAGTGTGTAGCCTGGGAGTTGGGAGATCTGTATTTCATTCTCTACTTTGCCACAGACGTCCTGTGTGACACTGGGCAAATCACTTAGCCTCTTTGTGCCAACATTCCCCATCTGTAAAATGGGAGTAACAGCTCTTCCCTACCTCACAAAGGTGTTGTGAGGATAAACACATTAAAGACTGTGAGATGCTCAGATATTGTGGTAAGTGGGCAACGTAAGTACCTCAGATTAGGATGGAAGGTGTTTAAATTTTTGGCACCCAACTTGAGACACATTAAAGAGGTCTGGTGGGGTGTCTCAGTTTCAGTACCCAAAAACACTAGTCACTTTTAAAAAGTTAAGCACTGAAAATTTTGAATATAATGGACCAAATATCAGAAAATGAATTGGAAAAAAAATGTGATTTAAACAAGATAAAAGAAAGAGATAAAAACTATGTTCAGGTGTGAAAGAAACTCCTATCTGTTAAAAAGAGGAAAGTTGTTTTAATACCCTAAATCAATTTGGATTAGACTCTGTGACACTTATGCCTCCACTCATTAGTTGAGCTTCTTAGTGCATGAAAAAGAAGCCTCAGTTTCCCATCAGTAGGACTGGAGAGATATTTCCTCACTTATAGGGGTGTTGTGAGGATAAATACATTAAAGATTGTGAAGTGCTCAGTTATTACAGTAACAGGGACCTTGAAAGTACTTCTAATAGATAATAGTGGGATGTTAGCAACACTATAGTTAGTAAGAACATAAGAATGGCCATACTGTGTCAGACCAATGCTCTATCTAGCCCAGTATCTTGTCGTCTGACAATGGCTGGTGCCAAATGCTTCAGAGGGAATGAACAGAACAGGGCAATTTATCAAGTGATCCGTCCGCTGTCATCCAGTCCCAGTTTCTGGCAGTCAGAGGCTTAGGGACACCCAGAGCATGGGTTGCATCTCTGATCATTGCAGCTAATAGCCATTGATGGAGCTATCCTCCACAAACTTTTCTAATTCTTTTTTGAACCAGTTATACTTTTGGCCTTCATAATATCTCCTGGCAATGAGTTCCACAGGCTGACTGGATGATATGTGAAGAAGTACTTCCTTTTGTTTGTTCTAAACTTGCTGCCTATTAATTTCATTGAATGAGCCCTGGTTTGTGTGTTATGTGAAGGGGTAGAAAACATTTCCATTATTTGTTTTTTCCATACCATTCATGATTTTATAGACCTCTATCATAGCCTTAGTCGTGTCTTCTCTAAACTGAAAAGTCCCAGTCTTTTTAATCTCTCTTCATATGGAAGCTGTTCCATACTCTTAATCATTTCTGTTGCCCTTCTCTGTTCTTTTTTCCCAATTCTAATATATATATATTTTGAGATAGGACAAGCAGTATTCCAGGTGTGGGCATACACTGGATTTATATAGTGGCATTATATTTATTGTCTTATTATCTCTCCCTTTCCTAATGGTTCCTAACATTCATAGTTAAAGTTGAGTCTAGCTTACTGCCTAACAGTTGGTTTTTGCTTAAATAGATATTACTTAAATAAACTTGGAGGTTCCCATTTTTGCAGGGAATAACACAGAAGAGAGACAAAGGAAATTAACTTTCCAGAAAACTTGGTGGGACAAAATCAGAACCATTAACTGCTATAAGAATATTGATAATTCTGCAGGCCTTTTTTTTAATGTGCTATTTGGGTATTTACATTAGATTTGATTTCTGTATTTATTTGCCTGTGCATAGTATGCCTGAAAAAACTTTGATTTTGTTTTTGTTTAATTATTTAGAGCAGGGATTCTCAAACTTCATTGCGCCATGACCACCTTCTGAGAAAAATTGCCACATGACCCCAGGAGTGGGGATCGAAGCCTGAGCCAGCCCGGGCTCCGGGCCGGGGGCCCAAAGCTGAAGCCCCAAGGGCTACAGCTTCAGCCCCAGGCCCCAGCAAGTCAAACACCAGCCCTGGCGACCCCATTAAAACAGTGTCGCGACCCACTTTAGGGGCCCGGTCCACAGTTTGAGAACTGCTAATTTAGAGTATTAACAAAAGTCGCTACACACATGTAATATAGGTAGTGAAAAAATGATTGTTACTATCTCAAGTGTCCCAATACTGAACTGAGAAAAGTGAGCTTATTTTTCCCCTTGGCATAGTTGAACCAGTTATAAAACAATGTGTCTGATTAATAATGCATTCTATTGAAAAGGAATGGGCGGTTTGCTTAAGTATGATTCATCATAGTCTGGTACAATAATTATAAGTCTTTTGGTTGCTTTTAGGTCAGAATGACCCTGTTTATTATAATTTTTTCAATGTTGGAGTCCTATGCAGTGGGTGTTTAAAGAGTTTTGCAACAGATACCAGTTTATTGGCTTCACTGGTTTTTAGTAAGTATGCAGGGCCGGCTCCAGGCACCAGCCGACCTAGCACGTGCTTGGGGAGGCGCCTGGTAAGGGGCGGTCAATCTTGGGGTGGCGGGGGGCGCTCAGGATTTTTTGTTTTGGGGGGGTTCGGTCGGGCGGCACTGGGGGTGGGGTGGGTTGTTTTTGTTTTGGCGGCTGGAGGGGGATTCGGCATCGGCGCTCTAGGGGGGTATTTAGCGGCGCTTGGCAGGATGTGTGTGTGGCAGTGGGAGGGTTCAGCAGCGCGATGCTCTGCAGTGGGGGGGTTGTTCAGCGGCGCTCCGCGGGGGGCTGGGGGGTTTGGCGGGGGGGGCGGCGGGGGGCGCCGGGGGGGGGGTGTGGAGGGAAGAGGAGCGGGGCGCCCCGCGGGGCTGGGGGGGTTTGGTGGTGCAGCGCTCCGCAGGGGGTGGGGAGGGGTTCGGAGGTGCTCTGCGGGAGCCTGGGGGGGGTTGGCGGCGCTCCGCGGGGGGCTGGGGGAGTTCGGCGGGGGGGGGTTCGGCGGCGCTCCGTGGGGGGCTGGAATGTTCGGTAGCACGGTGCTTCGCGGGGGACGGGGGGGGGGGGGTGGCAGAGCGGCGCTGGGGGGGTTCGGCGGTGCGGCGCTCCGCGTGGGGTGGGGTGGCAGCGCGGTGCTGAGGGGGTGTGTTATGGCGGTGCTATGGAGGGTGGCACTCTTTTTTTTTTGCTTGGGGTGGCAAAAAAGTTAGAGCCGGCCCTGTAAGTATGTAACAGCCCATATTTTCTTTCTGGTATCCTTTTTCATGTGGCACTGGAGTGCCAAATTGCTTTATAAAACGTTATATTTTTGTTTTTTGTTACAAATATCTATGGCAAGAGATTTCACAATATTTTAATAAAGTTCTTCTTACTTTTCAGTAGTCTGGAGAAACAGAGTACTTGCATCATGCATCTGTCCTGACCCACAAAGATTGTGGTGCAACTAACACTGCCAGGTGGCTTAAATACAGAAACGTAATATACTATTACTGTGAGAATGTACTATGTGGTTTTATAATATACTTGCATAGGATGGGTCTCCAATCGCTTTACAAATAGTGATTCACAACATCCTATGAGGTCACTAAGTATTTTTATTCCCATTTTGCAGAAACTACTGATCAAAGAAGTTGAATAACTATCCCAAGGTCACACAGCAATTCAGTGGCCCAGTTGGGACTAGAACTCCAGACTCCTGGTCCTGTACTCTGTTAGGCAACCCTCCTCCCACACAAAATTAGTGTTCATCCATAACCTAATTAGAGATTTAGATTTGATAGATTCAGTCCCTTATTTTCTATGCCCTCCATTATCATAGTGTCTGAAGCATGACATGATCTTTAACATAGTTATTTTCACAGCACCCCTGTGAGGTAGGGAAGTACAATTTCTCCCATTTTACACTGGGTAACTGGAGCTTTTGTATGGTTGGATAGAATGGGTACCTCCATTTTTACCAGCGGTCCATCACCAATATGCATGTGTGTGTGTGTGTGTGTGTGTGTGTGTGTGTGTGAGACAGACAGACAGACACACACACATATTTTAAAGGGAGAAAAATGATGATACAATGTGAAAGCAATTTGTCCTATATGCTAAAATAGAATAAAATTAAAGCCTGTACAATATTTTGATTCCAGTATAGGCTTTGGGCAGTATTGTATATAATGTAACCAAGCAGTAACTTTAATATATAGATATCACATTATCCTTTATGTGTGAAAGTCAGCTATCTATCTAGGAATATACTTTGGCCCCAAAACAACATATTGTATAATAAATTATCTTGGCAATAAGTACCAATAATTATAAGTAGCTGGAAGGTAATAGCTATATTATAACAGGAGAGTATTATCTCTTACTTGGATGGTATCTTTGGTTGTGTTGTTGAATTATAGGAGTAATGTTACAAATAGGAGAGCCATGTTATAAAGCTTAAATGGAGAATCTCGCTGGACATTATGGGATGGTTTTGAAAGTTCAAAAAATAAAGGTGGGGCTTTTGATTAGAACTTGGCTTCTAAGGGACAGAAAACACATCAGATATTATTAACTTGCAAAAAGCTCTTCTGAAGGTGTAAATGGAGTCCATTATCAAGTACCATTTTTTTTTGCGTAACACATAAATGGTAAAAATGCAGCATAAAGTCTTTATGGTACTGTTTGCATTAAGGTCCTGATACAATAAAACACTTGAGCACATGCTTTACTTTAAATGTGTGCTTAAGTCCATCTCTATTCAGCAAAGCACTTAAGCATGTGCTTAAATGAATCTGGCTCTGATGTTCAGCACTTCAGAGGAAGGAGCCCCAGGTCAGGACATACAGATAACAAACAATGGGTTGATCTGATTGTACTTCTACTGGTATCAGGAAGTTTTCACGTCAGAAATGGCTAGTAAAATCACTATATATTTGTCTTCATGAATATGATGTTCATATCCAAGGACTTGCTGGTGCAGGGACTTGCCTTGTGCATAGTCAAAATGTGATTGAAACACAGTAAACATTAAAGAGAAAAACAGTGCTGAGGTGCTTAAGAAACTTCAACTGTTAAAAAGAGGCAGTTCCAATAGCAAGCTGTGTTATGATAACCTAAACCTGTTTGGACTAGAAGCTATGGCATTTATCCCTCCTCTTGCTACTTGAGGTTCTGGCTGTATGAAAGAGAAGAATCCCAGAAGAGGTGACATAACTAAAACAGAGGAAACTTAGGAACAAGCTGAACTTCTGCAGGCATAGTAGAGAGGTCATATTCTGTCCTTGATTATATCCATTTAACCTATTGACTTAACTGAGGTTTCATGGCCATAAACATGGCCAGAATTTGGCCTTAAGATCTTGATTTTTTGCTTAACTTTAACAAAGCCTTCAGTTTTATGCCCCAAAACAATTTCAAGCACATTTTATATATGGTAGAACCTCTATTTTATGAACTAATTGAGGACTGAGGAGTCCATAAAATCAAAAGGTTCATAAAAATGAACGTCTCAAAATTACTGTAGGTTCAAAGCATAAACGAGTCTGGTGCACTGCATCACTTTCTTTTTGTCCTTCAAACCACTGCAGAGCAACTTCTAATGCATTGAAGGCACTGGATTGTGAGGGAATACTGACATCATCTCATTATGTGATTTTTTCTTTTTGCTCCTCCCTTTCTCCCTAATCATCCTGTTGGGGAAAAATGGTTTGCATAATTGGTCACTCATAAGGTTGGTGTTCATAAAAATTGAGGTTCTACTGTAAGTTAGATATCTAAATATCTGATTTGTAGGTGAAATAGTTACTTAGATGTCCAAATATTCAGTGTATAACAACTTAGTAACTTTGTATAACAATAACTGTGTGTAACAGTAATTTAATCTATCTAAATACCTGATTCGTAGGTGAAATTGAATACACCTCTACCCCGATATAACGTGACCCAATATAACACGAATTTGGATATAACGCGGTAAAGCAGCGCTCCGGCGGGGGGCGGGGGAGAAAGCTGCGCGTTCTGGTGGATCAAAGCAAGTTCGATATAACGCGGTTTCACCTATAACGCAGTAAGATTTTTTGGCTCCCGAGGATAGCGTTATATTGGGGTAGAGGTGTACTTGGACATCTAAGTACCTGTGTGTAACAATTTCAAGAGACGTTATCAGGGTAAAAGTTAAGGGCGTTATTGTGCCTTTTAGGCACTGATCTGCATCAAAGTAGTATGGGGTTGCACTGCCCTAGCAGAAACTCTGGGGCAAGGCACTATGCCTTCTGGAGATGCCCAGTGTAGAAAGGACAAGTACCCTCTGCTACACCTCTTTTGGAAGAAGTCTGATGGGGGTCAGTGCAAGGAGGGCAATTATCTCATGGATTGTGCCCCATGCAACAACACCAATCTGGCCCCACCATTTTAAAGTACAGAATTCCTCACTTGTGTTACGGTTAGCAGTTTAGATTATTAGAAGTGAATATTTCAAACTGCATTTTCTTTTTGGTACTTATGCTGTTTGTATACTTTTTTGGATTTCTGTCAACTTGGACAACCAAGATAGGCTGTGCAGTATCATCAGCTTACCTTTATCTTTTCAGTTTCACTTTTATATTCTTACACTTTAGCACAGTGCAGGTGATTGGGCCTAAAATGTAGGTTTTGCATGTATATTGTAATCCCTTTTGGACCTAAGCAGCTAGTCAAAGCTTGGGGCCCTGGGGATGTTTCTGGTGGGAATAGAAATTGATGATGGAGTTTACAAGGAATGTAACAAATCCTGCTTCTCTGAATACAGGGGGAACCAATGGCAAAAGGAGTAGTCTCTTAGCTTACAGGCCCAAGCTCCTTTTCAGCTAGCACCTCCAACCCAGAACCTCTCTAGGTTTCTCTCAGGGTATGTCTACACTACGGGATTAATCCGAATTTACAGAATTCGAATTTTGGAAACAGATTGTATAAAGTCGAATGTATGCGGCTACACTAAGCACATTAATTCGGCGGTGTGCGTCCATGTACCAGGGCTAGCATCGATTTCCGGAGCGTTGCACTGTGGGTAGTTATCCCATAGCTATCACATAGTTCCCGCAGTCTGCCCCGCCCATTGGAATTCCGGGTTGAGATCCCAGTGCCTGATGGGGCAAAAAACATTGTCGCAGATGGTTCTGGGTACAGCCTCACCCCTCCCTCCATGAAAGCAACGGCAGACAACCCGTTTCGCACCTTTTTTCCTGGGTGAACACAGCAGACGCCATACCATGGCAAGCATGGAGCCCGCTCAGCTCAAGACAGCAGTCATGAACATTGTAAACACCTCGCGCATTATCGTGAAGTTTATGCTGAACCAGGACCAGAAAAATGAGGCAAGGAGGAGGCGGTGATGGCAGCGCGGTGACGAGAGTGATGAGGACATGGACATGGACATGGACACAGAATTTTCTCAAACCGCGGGACCCGGCGCTTTGGAGATGATGTTGTTGATGGGGCAGGTTCTATTCATGGAACGCCGATTCTGGGCCCGGGAAACAAGCACAGACTGGTGGGACCGCATAGTGTTGCAGGTGTGGGACGATTCCCAGTGGCTGCAAAACCTTCGCATGCGTAAGGGCACTTTCATGGAACTTTGTGACTTGCTTTCCCCTGCCCTGAAGCGCCAGAATACCAGGATGAGAGCAGCCCTCACAGTTGAGAAGCGAGTGGCAATAGCCCTGTAGAAGCTTGCAATGCCAGACAGCTACCGATCAGTCGGGAATGAATTTGGAGTGGGCAAATCTACTATGGGGGCTGCTGTCATGCAAGTAGCCAAAGCAATCATTGAGCTGCTGCTACGAAAGGTAGTGACTCTGGGAAATGTGCAGGTCATAGTGGATGGCTTTGCTGCAATGGGATTCCCTAACTGTGGTGGGGCGATAGATGGAACCCATATCCCTATCTTGGCACCGGAGCACCAGGGTACCCAGTACATAAACCACAAGGGTTACTTTTCAATGGTGCTGCAAGCACTGGTGGATCACAGGGGACGTTTCACCAACATCAACGTGGGCTGGCCGGGAAGGGTTCATGACACTCGCGTCTTCAGGAACACTACTCTGTTTAAACAGCTGCAGCAAGAGACTTACTTCCCGGACCAGAAAATAACCGTTGGGGATGTTGAAATGCCTATAGTTATCCGTAGGGACCCAGCCTACTCCTTAACGCCATGGCTCATGAAGCCATACACAGGCAGCCTGGACAGGAGTCAGGAGCTGTTCAACTACAGGCTGAGCAAGTGCAGAATGGTGGTGGAATGTGTATTTGGCCATTTAAAAGGTCGCTGGCGCACTTTACTGACTCGCTCAGACCTCAGGCAAACCAATATCCCCATTGTTATTGCTGCTTGCTGTGTGCTCCACAATCTCTGTGGAGAGTAAGGGGGAAACATTTATGGCGGGGTGAGAGGCTGAGGCAAATCGCCTGGCTGCTGATTACGTGCAGCCAGACACCAGGGCGATTAGAAGAGCACACCAGGAAGCGCGGCACATCAGAGAAGCTTTGAAAACCAGTTTCATGACTGGCCAGGCTACCGTGTGAAAGTTCTGTTTGTTTCTTGATGAAAATCTGCCCCCTTTATTGACTCATTCTCTGTAGGCAACCCACCCTCCCCCTTCGATCACAGCTTGCTTTCAAAGGAAATAAAGTCACTATTGTTTAAAAATCATGTATTCTTTATTAATTGATTATAAAAAGAGGGAGAGAACTGAGAAGGTAGCCTGGGTGGGGTTTGGGAGGAGGATCAGAGGGAAGGAAAAGGCCACTAAAAAAAGGTTAAAATAATGACAGCCTTTTGCTCGGGCTGTCCACTGGGGTGAAGTGGGAGGGTGCACGGAGCCTCCCCACCCGCGTTCTTACCATCTGGGTGAGGAGGCTATGGAACATGGTGAGGGGGAAGGGGGGTTATACAGGGGCTGTAGCACCAGTCTGTGATCCTGCTGCTGTTCCTGAAGCTCCACCAGATGCCGGATCATGTCTGTTTGCTCACGCAGCACCCCAGTGTTGCATCCTGCCTCCTCTGATCTGCCTGCCGCCACCTCTCATCTCGAGCGTCTCTCCGCTCCTCACGTTGGTCCCTTCTGTACTCACGTTGGTCCCTCATGTCCTCATGTTGGTCCCTCCTGTCCTTATGTTCACTGGCATCTTTCCTACATTTTGAAACCGTGTCCTTCCACTCATTCAGATGAGCTGTTTCATTGCGGGTGGATTCCATGATTTCCACAGACATCTCGTCTCGCGTCCTCTTTTTCCGACGCCTTATCTGAGATAGCCTTTGGGACGGAGGAGGGAGGCTTGAAAAATTTGCAGCTGCTGGAGGGAGAGAAAAAAGGAGAGATTTTTTTAAAAAGATACATTTTACAGAACAATGCTTATACTCTTTCACGGTGAACAACACTATTCACATTACATAGCACATGTGATTTCTGTGCAAGGTCGCATTTTGCCTCTTAATATTGAGTGCCTGTGGCTTTGCTGCTAGAGATCACAGACACAGGTCCGGGCAACAGAATTCGGCTTGCATGCAGCCATGGTAAGTCATTGTCTTTCGGCTTCTGTGTCCTACTTTCCCACATACCAAGCAAAGCCCGTTGAGTGCTGCAGTTTTCCTGTTAACCTTCAGCAGCAGAAAACAAACTAACCCCCCCGCATCCAATTCTCTGGGATGATCGCTTTATCCCTCCCCCCACCGCGTGGCTGGTATCAGGGAAGATCCCTGCTAGCCACACGTGAAAAGCTTAGTGCCAAACTCCTCCCCTCCCCCCGCACTTGGCTTACTACAGGGAAGGATTTCTTTTCAGCCACAAGCAAACAGCCCAGTAGGAAGGGCCACCTCTGTCTGTCACCTTAATTAAATTCCCGTATTTCAACCAGGTTACCATGAGCGATATCACTCTCCTGAGGATTACACAGCGAGATAAAGAACGGATGTTGCTTGAATGCCAGCAAACACCAGGACCATACGCTGCCAGACTTTGTCATGCAATGATACCAGATTACTTGCTACTAGCATGGCATGGTCAAGTGTCCTACCATGGAGGACAGAATAAGGCTGCACTGCCCAGAAACCTGCTGCAAAGGCTTTTGGAGTACCTCCAGAAGAGCTTCATGGAGATGTCCCTGGAGGATTTCCGCTCCATCCCCAGACACGTTAACAGACTTTTCCAGTAGCTGTACTGGCCGCGAATGCATCCCAAGTCCTCAGGGCAAATTAATCATTAAAAAATGCTTGCTTTTAAACTATGTTTTATATTTTAAAAGGTAAACTCACCTGAGGTCCCTTCCATGGGGTCATGGTCTTGGGTACTGGCTTGGGAGGCTTGGGAGGGTACTTCAGTCAGGCTGAGAAAAAGATCCTGGCTGTTGGGGAGAATGGAGTGCTGTGTGCTCTCCACAAGCTCGTCCTCCTCCTCCTCTTCCCTGTCTGCAGAATCCTCAGGTGTGGCTGATGAGATTACCGCTGCCTCGGAATCCACGGTCAGAGGTGGGGTAGTGGTGCATGCAGCTAGAATTGCATGCAGCTCAGCGTAGAAGCGGCATGTCTGCGGTTCTGACCCGGAGCGACCTTTTGCCTTCTTTGTTTTCTGATAGGCTTGTCTGAGCTCCTTGACTTTCACACGGCACTGCTCTGAGTCCCTATTGTGGCCTCTCTCCATCATGCCCTTGGAGATTTTTTCAAAAGTTTTGGCATTTCGTCTTTTCGAACGAAGTTCTGCTAGCACTGAATCCTCTCCCCATATAGCGATCAGATCCAGTATCTCCCGTACGGTCCATGCTGGTGCTCTTTTTTGATTATCGGCCTGCATGGTTATCTGTGCTGATGAGCTCTCTGTGGTCACCTGTGCTCTCCTGTGCTGGGCAAACAGGAAATGAAATTCAAATGTTCGCGGGGCTTTTCCTGTCTACCTGGCCAGTGCATCTGAGTTCAGATTGCTGTCCAGAGCGGTCACAGTGGTGCACTGTGGGATAGCTCCCGGAGGCCAATACCATCAAATTGCAGCCACACTAGCCCTAATTCGAAATGACAATATCTATTTTGGCGCTACTCCGCTCGTCGGGGAGGAGTACAGAAATCGATTTTAAGAGCCCTTTATATAAATGGCTTCGTTGTGTGGATGAGTGCAGGGTTAATTCGATTTAACGCTGCTAAATTAGAATTAAACTCATAGTGTAGACCAGGCCTCAGGCTCACACCATGCTTACAAGCTTCTGCTTTGCTTTTTCAAGCAGTCTGTCTGTGGTTCTGTCTTCTGCCTTCACCCACTCCCACATCCCCCTACCCAAAACAATACCCATACAGTCCAAAGCTCCTGGGGAGGTGCACATAATCCTTTTGTCTTAGGAGAGAGCTTGTGATTAACTTATTCTTACAGTTAATCTCCATCAATATCAAGGTTTTGACTCAACTCTTAACAAGGTTTCCACTAGCTCATAACAGTATTTTACAAATATTAAGTACAACAGAAAAGATGTTCCATTTTTTAAAAACTCCAGTGGAAATCTCTTTATTTTTTCCACACAAACATATGTATGTACCTCCTAAAGTTTCACTTGTGGTCTTTACATTCCAAATATTGCAGTAGTGTGTTTGTGTCTGAGAACTTGAATGTGAAGCTGAATAGAAATGGACTATAAAGAAAAAGGACATCTAATCTGTTGTCATTATTCAGTGTAGCAGAAATGCAAAAACTAAAGTTTGCAGAGTCATAATTCATGTAAGCATGTCCTAAGTCCTATTGACTTCAGTTAGGGTCACTGTTTTTAATGGGACTTAAACATGAATAAAATTAAACATATGCTTAAGTACTTCATTAAACTGGAGCCATTGGGGAAATAAAATTAGATTTTTTTAAAAACAGTTTCAGTTTTGGTAATCTCAGGTGATATATTACAAATAATGTAAGTCAATATTTTAGAAATATGATTAGCACCCTGACAAGTGATCCCTTTACATGTAATACAGTGGTCCCTTTAAATGTAATACTGTAGTTGCTGCTTTGTGCATCCAGCAATATGCTGAACATAAAAGGTTTTCCATATACCTATGAAATGTTTAATTTCCTACCCATTTTATTTAGAAGACACACAGACAATGTAGCAACATATTTAACTTTCATTCTCCTGTTAATCTTTCCTTCTGTTAATATAATAGAGTCTTGTACAAACAGAAGTCTTTTGTTCTCTTCAAGTGTTTTTCTATCTGCATAATGCAAAAGGGCATTCCTGTTTCTTTAAAAAAAAATCTGTTGATGTTAATATTGCTTTAGGCCGACAGATTGATATGTACCTGGCTGGGAGCAACATGACCTAGCAAAACACTTCAGTGTTAATAAGACATAAAGTCATACCATTTGTCATCTAGCACAGAGGGCACACAAATTATAGAACAGCTTGATAGGTTGTATGAGAGTCTGATTATTTTGTTTTTGTCGTAGCTACAGAGCAGATAGCTTTGAAACCTTCCTGTGTTCTACTGGGACAGAAGAATGTTCATGTCATGACGACCTGACTGAATGTTTAGTTGCGCACTGCACTGACTCAGAAGCCTTAAGTGCTCCTAACCTATACTCCAAAGCAGCAGATTCTCCTAAATCAAAGGAAAGAAAACTCCATGAAGAAAGTTACTAGCCGATATCACAGGTGTAAATCCTCTGGGATTGCAATCAAAATGTGAAACTTTGGGATTAACTCACTGGGTGTAATCAGGAAGCATAACTTTCTTTAAGGTACAGTGCATTTTGCTTTGTGCAAACTTATTTATTTTTATCTGTATCAGTAATATTTTCAAAATGAGAATTTTGTGATGCTAAAGGGATTCCATCAAAATATAAATTTTACCGCTCTTAATATTATTATTCACACTTCTGCCTCATTTTATGTTACAAATAGCATTTTAAACTGTTGTAATGAAAGAGTTTAAAAATTGCCAGTGTCTCAGGTTTTTTTTAATACTTTATGCATTTGTCTGCACTATGTGTATCCTTTGTGTTGTCGGTCAGTTCTCCTGTTGGGTGAGTGGCTCTTTCCCAGAAACAAGGGAGACATTTAAATAAAGTAGAAAATGATTATTTTAAATCTATAAAAGCTGGGTTTAAAACAGGGAACTTGGACAAATGACTAAAACTACTTTCAATTTATTTGTGAAAAGGCTGAGATTTTATCTTAGTGGTGTCCCTTTAACCAAAGATGCATTGTTCTAAACACTGTGATTACATGGTTTTTTTCTGATGCAGTATAGTTTTAAAGTAAATTATAAATAGAAATTATTTCATAAATGAATCGGTGACTGGATGGTGGTGGATTTTATCTCACAATGAAATAGTATCTAGAGAGATTACTATTTGTTATAACTCTTCAGCAGCTTCATCACAAACAGGATCTAAGATATTTTAGACTCCCTTCTGCTCGAACTTTTAACATGTATTTAGTCTTTTCCATGTAGGACTGTATAAAAGTGTGGGTCAGATAGAGGAAATTTCTGAGTCTGTCCACATGGAGTTTTCTAGTATTCTACTGGGGGAACAGAATTTGACCTCCTCTCTGGAATGAACTACTGCCCCCAAATCTGGTGGATCCTGTAGGACCCGTGGAAGCTGAGGGACAACCACACAGAGATCCTCTGCCTGCACACTGGTTTTGGACCTTGGAAGGACTCTCACAATCCAGTCCCTATCAGAATGGTTCTGTGGAACGTCGTACTGGGGTGTGTAGGCAGCACTCTGCAGGAAAGATAATATATCCCAGGCTGTGTTACATTTTCCTAAGAATCTCCATGGGGTTGGATGGGGGAGAAGTTTGCCCACTTCTCTGTGGCCTGCCCGGTCACCAGTGCCTCCTCACACCTTTGAAATATCTCTGTGAAGCCCAGAATAGGTGTGTTTGGGGCAGAACCTAGAGGCAGCTGAGCCCCTCTGTTAACCAGGAGCAAGACGATCTATGCACATAGGGTCCACTATGTACATGGAGCTGGGAGAGGGTATGATCTGGGCCAGTATTATCATGGGAACATTTTCCACTCAGCTCCTACCTGCTACTTCAGCCATCCGCTCCTAGCCCTGGTTTGCTCCTTCCTGCTGCTCAACAAACTCAATGTGTTTTATACATGTAATTCTTTTTAAGGGAGTTTGAAAGTGGTGTCTGAAAGAGCTGCTTTAATCAAAAGCCAGAAGCTGATCAAAGCAACACTTAAAAGTCGAACTAGGGTCAGAGCAGAGCTGCTTGACTGGCAATAGGGTCGGGGATCTAGGCTGGGAGAGGAGTAAAGCATGTCAATTGAACTACAGTCGAAACTGCTGATTAGTGATTTTTTTTCTCTCCAGAGTAACACCTGCAAAGTTTATGAGATCCCGCAGGAAAATCAAATCTGCATTAGAATACTTTGTTTCCTGCAGGGAGGAATGTCAAAGCATCTACAGGATGCAATCCTATTGCCTAAATGTATTTATTGCCACATCATATATTAGGCTTAGTCTGCAGTATTATCGTAATGCTGGACTGTCACCTAGCTCTACATATGCTTTTCAAGAAGTGGGTCCTAGACCTGCTGCTGGGCTAGCAAGGGATTAAAGAATGAAATGTATGGTTGGCTATACATTCCTAGACGAAAAACAAACAAAAACCCCCTTAAACCAGAGTTAAGGCTGAGAATAGGTTTCCAATGAAAACTAACAATGTTGTCAGAAGGTTATAATTAAGAAACAAACAGAAACTAAATACCCAAACATCAATAAATGTTCAGTTAAGGATCCCCTAAAATCTTTTTACTGTCCTAGATCTTCTTCCTCCATTCTATACCTCCCCTAAAATTATGCAACACCTTAATTAAAGAGTCTTGTAACTGCTGTGAGACCCACTGTCAAGACTCACATAATTCAGACTTAGTTTATGAGCTTCCCCCTTCTGTGATATGTAAAATGTGGGATTTAGAGAGGTTATGAGCATGGTCCTTCTGGAGATTAGGAATTCCACAAATTCAACAGAATTTACAACTTTTCCCAGACATCTAAAATTAATTATAACCCCCCCACACCCCGACAGAGTTCCCAGTGTGCATTTTTGAATAACTCTTATATTTGGAAAGTAAACTTTGGGAAAGTAGTTTAATATATGAGATCTCAATAAAGATGTGTAATTAAGACCCATTTGAACTTTATATGGCAAGATTTATTACAAACTAGAAGAGGTAAAAAACCGACCTTTTTTTTCCAAAACTGAATAAATATCAAAATTTCAGAACATCATAACTCAAAACGATTTGTATTTCTGGCTTCAAATTTTTCAAATAAATTCAGCTCTGGCTTGGGTCTAGCATGAGAAACTTCAGGCTCAAAGCAGTTTGTTTTTTATTTTATAAAGTAAGCTTTAAAAAGGGCCAAAACTAAGTCTTAAAGGGGGAACTGTTATTCATGCTTAATTAATGAAAGGAGTCTGGTTGTAAATTGGAATTCTCTGTTTCTCCATAGAAGTAGAACACCACAAGTTGTAGCATTGCAAATTTCTCTGCACTGAACTGACAATAATGCCTCAGGCCGGACCACCAAAACTTATAAATGATCATATCCTTTAATTGATTTATTGCTTGGTAGATTTATGCAATATCTAGTTGAGCTTTTTGTATTGGCAGCAGAGTCCTGTGGCACCTTATAGACTAACAGATGTATTGGAGCATGAGCTTTCGTGGGTGAATACTCTGGACCAAGTGGGTATTCACCCACGAAAGCTCATGGTCCAATACGTCTGTTAGTCTATAAGGTGCCACAGGACTCTGCTGCTTTTACAGATCCAGACTAACATGGCTACCCCTCTGATACTTTTTGTATTGGTAATCTTTAGAGCTGGTCAGGAAATGGTGGTTCATTCCTGTAGAAAATTTAGATGATACATTTTTCATTTTTGTCAAAACTTCCTGCAGGAATTTTGGGGGTTACAGTGAAAAATTAGCCCCTTCAAAAAAACTGATTTTTTTTTTCTGGCTGAAAATTTTCAGCCAAAGCCCAAAGGCTTTTGATTTTTGGGCTGAAATGTTTCCTATTTCAGTGGCCAAAAATGAAAAAGAAAATTGGTTGTATGGCAAAAAATGAGCCCTTGGTCTCTTGTGAATTGTTTGATACCTTGTCTGTTTGAGAGTGGCAGCATTGCTTTCCTAGCAGGTTTTCCACTTTGGTATGGATGTTTTGGGGTGATTTTCAAAGCCACAGAGGGAAATTAGGCAACAATGAGCAGATACATTTTTCATTAGCAAAACCCTAGCAGGGACAGTTATATATTTATTGCAACAGTATGTAATATTAATCTTTGTGAAGGGTGCCAATGTTAAAGAAAAAAAAACTCCTTGTTTTTCTCACTCTGGGCAAGGACACTAATTTCAAAGACTGGATTTGAAATAGTTTTATTTTTAATCCAAAATTGCTAGAAAGCCGGGTGGTCCCCTTCCCCTTTTTGAGCTCTCCTGCATGGTATACTTGAAAGTTTGGCAACTTGCATTCTGAATTCTTACTCCGAGATTCTGTTGCCTGGAAACATGAGTCAGCAGAGGAAATCATTATTGGATCACTTTCAGTGCAGAAGAAATCCAGTCTTCATGTTGAACTAGTTTTTAGGACCAAAATAACAAATGAGATAAAAATAAAAAGAACAACAAAGAAAGTGGCAGCTCAGAGATCAGACCAGTACTCTTACAGCATATATCTTTTTATGGAAACAGAAGCAAAACTGTTTTTGGCTGGACAAAGGGGTAGGATTATTTTCTGTGTCCTGTCATCAGCCTTAATCCTCAACCTCTATGTTCAGTGATGAGATACTTTCCAAATTGGTACCATTAGGAAGCAATTTCTGATCTAATTCCATTGAAGAGGTATGAATTCTTAGATATGATTACAGAAAAGGGTGCTGTCGGAGTTCTAGCTAGGATAACTGTGTTTGATGTTAAAGCTTTAATGTTGCTTTTAAAATTGTAATGCTGAGGTGTGGCCTAGCGAATTGCCATAACCTGACTCCTAAGTGAAAAAGGAGATCTTTTGGAGCCTAATAGGTAAGTGACTACAATTAACACTTTGTATAGATTAGAGCTGACCAGGGTATGACAACTCCGTCTGGTGACAACCTTCACAGTTTTAAAATTTGTTTTCATTATGCAATGGAATGAAAAGAAAACATTTTGAATGGTTTTGTGAAAAGGATGAGGCTGGGTTGCGCATTGGCCTAGGTTGTGGGAGAGTCAGGTTCAAGTCCCTGCTCTGCCTGATTCAGAGTAGAGGTTTTTGTCCCAAATAATTGCAAATCATGCTGAGTCTCCCACATCCTAGGCCAGTACCCTGACCACCTGGCTTCTCTCTCTGTAAAAACATTCCTGACAAAAGTTTCACAGAAATTGATACAACTTCAAAGAACCAGCATATTTTGCCAAAATTTCACTTTGGCGGAAATGTTCTAGCCAGTTCTATTGTTGATGTGCATAGCCCTACACAAAAACCACACCATAGAGCACTACAGTGAATGACAATTCTGTGGTACGCCAGTGACAGTTTCCTTTTCTCTGAAGAGAACTGATGTGGTTTTGTACATGGCTGTAGTATTTATAGTCATTTGAATATAATTTTATTAGCACGCAATCTTTAATGTGAGGTTTGTTAAATCAACATGCCTATGCCGCTCCCACCAGAATTTTGCTTAACAACCAAAGCCTAGTTCTGTTCTTTTCAACTCCTTTTTCTTCACTTGTGTGTAACTCTGCTCATGAAAGGTGCTCATGGGCATGCCCAGAGAACAGCTCCTATCATTTATCGATGGGACAGGTACAGCAAAGGAAGTGGACATACAGCTTCCTCACACTAGCCTGCCATTGTGTTTCAGTCCTGATTTAAAGGACGGCCTCTGGGAGTGAAAGTGCCCACTTTGGTGTTATTGAGAGTCAAATGGGAACCAATTAGTGCCATTTGTAGGATTTTTTTTAGTGATGTGGATGGCTAGCCACAGTTGAGCTAACTCAGTTATTTTGCATAAGCAAACCAATCCCTATCAGATGTAGTGTTGTAACTAATGGGTCCTGTAGATGTTCATATTTGATTTCCAGAATAGAAAGGGTGTGAAATGAAAAAACATTTCTAGACACTATCCCTCTCTCTAATTTAATAAACTTATTGGGATTAACTTCCTGAGTGCATAAGTATGTTTTAAAAGGACAGTGTCAATTACTCTTGGCAGATTTTAATTTTTTTCTCTCATTTGTATTATTCTTAAATACCAAAATACCATTTCTCTCCTGACTGTTTCTTTTATTTTCCATTTAGTAGCCATATATTTTCCCCTTTCCCTCACATATTTCTTGGGGAACACTTAATAGACATCTACTTAAATAGATACAGACTCCACTGGCCTTTTTTCCATAACCCCACTTTCTGCAGTCAGTAGACCCCATATTCATCAAAGGACTTAGGCACCTAACTCCCACTTTAGGCTACGAAATCCCAAATCCTCAAAACCCCTGCTGAGGTGACACCTAAAGTTCTTCAGCCCCTAAATTTACAACATTTGGTACCTAGGCAACTTGAAGTTTCTGCCTCTGGGCATGAGTACAGCTACCTAGGTCTGACAGCTGGCACCTCTTTCATGGAAAAGCTTCAATGGGGATTATCGTACCAGGTGAAACTAAGCATTCCCCACACATGTGGGACCCTATCCTATAGGCTTGCTCAGACACACACACACAAGGGAGGGGGAGATGATAACAGCCTCCTTGTAACCTTTAGCCCAGTAGTAGGGAACTCATCTGGGATGTGTGAGGCCCTGGTATAATTCCCCTCTCTGCCTGATGAGGAGAAGGGATTTGAACCTGGGTTTCCCATTTTTAGGTGAGTGCCCTGACCACTGGACTACAGAGTCATTCTTTCTCTTTTCAAATGCATATTTAATTATTTACACACAGTGGAGCAGCTTCAGCAGGAGAAATTTCCACATCAGACTATCTCAGGCACTCACCTGAGAGATGAGAAACCCAAGTTCAAATCCCTTCTCATCAGCCAGAGGGGGGAATTGAACTTCAGTCTCCCACTTCCTCAGGGAGTGCCATAACCATTGGGCTAATGGTTCTGGGGGCTCGCCTTTCTCTCCCCTTTTCCAGTGAGAATAAGACTGCACACAGCCCACAGATGCAATCACCTTTCTGTGGATTCCCTGTTGGTGAGTTGCCAGGAGAGACAATGCGCAGAGAGCATTAGTCTCAACTGTCCTGGTTACCTTCTCTGCCCAATAATCCTCCTCCTACAAAGCCTTCTCTTCAGGCTCCAAGAAAAGGGGGATGGTACCATGGGAGCCGCACATCTCCCTTTTCACACAAGCCAAGCTATGTCTGTCTGTGTCTTAGCATTTCCAACTCTCACAAGCTTAGGTGTCTTTTAAAAACTCCAGCTCCTCAATTTATATGAATACCTGAAACTCTCATCTTATTAAATAAAAAAAAAGTAAGCTAGACATTGGCGTTTCAGAGGGGAGGGATATAGCTCAGTGGTTCGAGTATTGACCTGCTAAACCCAGGGTTGTGAATTCAATCCTTGAGGGGGGCCATTTAGGGATCTGGGGCAAAAAATTGTCTGGGGATTGGTCCTGCTTTGAGCAGGGGGTTGGACTAGATGACCTCCTGAGGTCCCTTCTAACTCTGATATTCTATGATTCTATTCTATATTCTAAAATGCACACCCTAAAGGTGCCAAGACCAGAAGAAATCCTCCTCCTTATTGTCCTTAGCCCTGCTACCCATAATTTTTCCCAGATGTCTTTAGTTTTCCTTATCAGTTTTGTGTAGTTCATAATTTCTAATTTATATTGACTGTTGTCTCCTTCTCAATAATAGCTACATTTACTGTACTATATCAATTCTACTAAATATACATTCCTTGGCCCAGGCCTGGCACTGCACCCTCTTTTCTAAAGTCCCTATTCCAAGATCTCCAAATAGAAGTACTAGAAATAATGTAAATATTTACATTGTGATAGTATAATATGGTTGAATTGGAGCCCCATAATACTGGATGCTATACAAACTTGCAGCCAATTTTCTGTATGAGGTTTGCACCTTGGTTGATCTTATTAAACGTGGGAGTTCTAGCTGAATCCTCTTTCTTTGACTGGATCTCCTTTTGCTATAGTCTTTCCCCTATTCTACCATGACTGATGCCCGAGATGGCTTCCTGGCTGAGAAGGAACTAACTTTGTAATCCTGGGGAAAGGACCACTGCAGAGTAATGCAAGTGGCTTCCTTTGTCAAGGTCTGGATAGGGAAAAATTGAACTTGACCTTGAGTCTCTTCCCTGATACACTAGAATAGTAATCCTTAGTCAGACTGGCCATCCTTCTCCTTCTATATTGCACAAACACCCCTGGCTGTAGGAATTTTGATTATTGGAGGTTGAATGCTGATCTCTCTGGATTCACATAGACCTCTTGCTACCACTTTCCATTTTTAGGATGGCTCTTTTCTTGTTTACTGTGCCAGTTATCTTTACATGTGCAAGGCAGCATTGTCTGAAAGATCCCATTATATTGCCCTAAATTGCTTCGTTGGAGGCAACATCTATTGCTTTGATGCTGATGTGTCTCAGTGTGATCCTAGTCTCCTGTTTATCATGGATTTAAGCAGCAGTGGAAGGTATTTTTCCTCTGTAGCCTCTCCAGGATGAGTGACAATGTGATAAATCAAAGAGAAACTCTCTATCAGTAGCCAGGATATTGGGCTATTCTGCTGCTGCACTAGCCTTCTCAATTGATCTGGTCACTGTCTCCGATTGTTGCTTGGCATTTCACAGGCATTTAAAACTCCTGCCTGTGACACCCACTTGTAGCCGAGAGAGAGAGAGAGAGAGACATAAATCTGGGCTGTACATGCCAAGTCCAGTGGACCAGGAAAACGGGGCTCACTGTGATCACTGCCTGGAGCCAGGGGTCAGCATTTGACAACTCAGGTACTACATTCTGGGTGGGTGGGGCTCAGCCTCCCAAGTTTAAAAGAAATGGCTGGTCTTGTTGGTTGGGAGGGATGTCAGTCATCTTACAGCTAGTAAGAAACAACCCTTCCATAGCTTGCTTATACTGGCATTAAAAGCCCTCTCTCAAGCAGCTGGGAGAATCGATGAAGGGCTCATTCTGCCTACGCGGAGATGCAGCCAGGAGGCTCCACCTACCGCCCTGTCCACAGGCACAGCCTCTGCAGTTCCCATTGGCTGTAATTCCTGGCCAATGGGAGCTGCAGAGCCAGCGCTTGGTGCGGGGGCAGCGTGTGGCACCCCCTGGCTGCCCCTATGCATAGGAGCGGAGTGGGGACATGCCGCGTTTCTGGGAATCGCACGGAGTCACGGCAGGCAGGGAGCCTGCCTTAGCTCTGCTGTGCCGCCGACCGGACTTTTAACGGCCTGGTCAGTGGTGCTGACCGGGAGCTGCCAGGGTCCCTTTTCTACTGGGCATTCCGGTCGAAAATCGGACACCTGGCACCCCTAGATCAAGGCTCTGATTTTAAACTGCATTTGAGTAGGCAGATATTCAGAGACTTAGTAGTAGTGTTGCCGGCACAGAGGGCCCGAGGGGGGTAACAGCAGAGTTTGTTGCCCCGTGTGCTTCGTGCCAATGAACACACCAGGGTGGAGAAGCAGACAAAGTTTATTCAAGAGCTCTGAATAGGCACTAAGAGACCAGCATGTCTCAAATCAAGTGCACTGATACAAGCAGTTTTTTCCTTTTTATTCTTTTTTTTTCCTTCCCTACCTCCGCCCCTTCCTCCCCCTTCCTCCCTCTGCAGCAGTTACATTAAACAACCTGGGCTGTGCAGCTTGTTCGCACAGTTCCTTTCTGCAAGTAATCTTGTCCTTCAGCTAGAAGCATATAGGTTCCCCTTATCACTACCGCTTGCCAGCTGCTGGCCTGTGAGGTTAGTAAAGTTTAACATGGAGGGGCTTTGGTTCACTTTGGCCTAGTGCGGGGTGGCTTCATTGACTCTCGTGGTCTTCCAACCCCTCCCGAGTTACCTAGGGTGATGCCTAGTTCTAATCCTGTCACTGTCCTGCTGTGTCCTGCTGTGTCACCTTGAGCATGTCACTTCACCTCTCTGAGTTCTCACTTTCACCATCTGTAAAATGGAGTTAGATTTACAAAGGAGAATAAGGATCACTATCTAATGGGTTCATATGGCCCCCATCACCAGAACATCTTATCACTTAGATTACGAATGTGAAGTATTATTATTTCTTATATACATTTGAAAATCCCCTCATTCTGGCCATAACCAATAGAATATTTTTACAACTAATTATTAACCAATGCAATGTTAGAAAGAGCTTACTTTTTTAAATGGCCCTTTCCTAGGGGCTTTCCATTTTTTGCATTTGAAACTTGTTGACTGTTATAAAAATTCAGACTAGCCAGTTAAGACCACCTGTGTCCTAATTTTCATATTTAGAATCAGGGGCAGCTCTATGTATTTTGCCGCCCCAAGCACGGCAGTCAGGTGGCTTTTGGCGGCGTGCCTGTGGGAGGTCCGGCTGGTAACGCGGATTCAGCGGCATGCCTGCGGGAGGTCCGCTGGTCCTGCGGCTTCGGCATACCCGCCGCCGAATTGCCGCCAAAGCCGCAGGACTGGTGGACCTGCCGCAGGCGCGCCACCGAAGGCTCCCTGACTGCCGCCCCCACAGCGACCGGCAGGCCGTCCCCGCGGCTTGCCGCCCCAGGCACACGCTTGGTGTGCTGGTGCCTGGAGCCGCCCCTGTTTGGAATGTGAGATATTAACAAAGGACAAGGTCCTTCCTTAGGAATGAAATGGTCACTGACTGGTATATAGAAGTGTTTTGGGCTTAGGTGGAATGTGAGTGGCTGAAGATTCTTTCAGAAATACTCAAGCTAAAAATCACTGTTAATGGAGAAAAGTAATGCTTGATGGTTTTCTCACTTATATCAGTTTTATTTTGATGTAACTCATTGACTTTTTTGGAGTTAGAGCTAATTTACACAAGTATAAATGAGAGGAGAATTAGACCCATTAACTCAACAGTTTAAAATGGCTTCATTTTCCCTGATCATTGAATTTACTTGTGTCTGTGATGGTGGTTTCTGAAGTATTCACAGATCTGGAGATGGAATTTCTGCTCTTTCCATTGGCTGACTTGCTATGAAAGTGCTGAAGACATATTTTTACATTCCACTTAACAATACACATATTTCTATTCGAAAGAAAGAAAAGATAATAGAGTAATGTGTTTTTTTGAGTGGGGCAGAGTTTATAAACTGGAAGAACCTTGCAAATTTCCTATAGAATGTGTTTCCACCTATAAGAATTAGATGCAAATACCATTGAAGCATATGATGCTGTAAAAACATAAAATTTAGGTGACAGTGTGTCCTTAAAAACAAACAAAACATGGGTATAGAGTCACCAATAACATTTTCCTAAGTGGACATGATCAGGTCTGACGGATCTTGCAAGTTAAGGCTAATGGTCTCGTTTATTAACTAACAACCTCTTATAGAAAAAATGTTTATAAAATGGATGATTGCTGAATGGCATTTAACTTCCTGATGGTGGCTAAATGTTGGGAGCAAGTAGGCTGACCACATCTTTTTCCAGAAGAAAGCATTTGTTATGCAGGCTTGAGAGTTTGCTACAACCAGTCATATAGAACTCAAATGGTGCCTGCCCTTTCACCGTGAAAAGAGGCCCTACCCAGAAATGTTTATAATTTAGTCAGAGAATATCTTGGTTCTGGATGTGGGAGGGGGGTTCAGCATGTGAACAAAGTGATAACATTGTTGTTAGCAGGTGTTTCATTATTTCCATGTTATTTTTTTAAAATGTGTTATGTAGATGTATGTAACTATCAGGGCCGGCTCTGGCCTTTTTGCTGCCCCAGGCAAAAAAGCCGCCGGCCGTCCCCCCCTCCCCCCGCGGGGGAGGGGGGAGAGGGCGGCAAGCCCCGGCGGGGGTTCCGCTCTCCCCCTGGCGGCCGGGGGGAGGGTGGCCGGAGCCCTGGGAGGAGGGCGGCGAGCCCGGCCGTGGCCCCGCTCTCCCGGGGGGCCGGAGCGCCGCCCCCCTCCAGGTGCCGCCCCAAGCACAAGCTTGGTGGGCTGGTGCCTGGAGCCGGCCTGGTAACTATACCTACAACTATGAGGCTTTGGGGGATGGACTGGAATTAGCATTAATCTTTTGGTAGCTTCATTAATGGCAGCTGTCTTATACCTTTAAGTAGAAAATGTTTAATGTAATTCATTTTATGAATCCACCTTGGTTTCCTTTTGTATCCCTGTGGTTTGAGATAACATCAGGACAACATTGGCAATGGCAGTGTTTCCTCATTGTCTGCAGTTGTGTTTGGTGTAGCCCGAGGTTAAAGTAGCCTGCAACAGGAGAGAGTACTCTCATTGCACCAGTCCAGAAGGAAAGGGAGGCCTGGGGATGTGGGGGAGGGGGGTTGGCCTGGGGAGAGCACTGCTTACTCAAGCTGGGAGTTGGCCTTCTGCTTTTAGCAGAGGAAGGGGGATGTGCCTGACCCTTATTTAAGTCCTGAACATAGTCAGGAAGCTCTGCAGCTTACTTGATAGCGTTGTGTCTTTGTGAAGCCTCACAACAAATTGAAGTCTCCTCTCTTTAGTTCTGTTTTCATCTGATAATGTCAGTGAGTGTACTTAAGGGATGTGTGTGTGAGAGAGATGTCGGCACTGTTTGTTTTTTGTGAACCACATGCTTATGTTACATGTTGCACACTTTCCTTATTGGTTCTTTGTGCTTGCCTAATTGTTGTATATAGTTTTACTGGGGTGGGCAATATAAATATGCAATAAAGTATATAATATCAGACTGTGCCGTGTACTGTCACACACAGACAGCAGCTCACTAAAGACACATTTTTGTGTAGAGCGTGGTAGGTGGCTTAGCTTGTTCAAAGTAATTTTTCTCTTGATTGAGTGATTCCTTGAGGCTGCTTCCCCACAGGCTTATTTCCCAAGCAGTATCCAGTGTGGGGACAGGGCTGTTCAGTGGTTAGGAATTACTGTCACAAACAGGAAGCATTTCATGCTTCCAATTCACAGTTACTTGAGGAGGGAAAGTTCGTGGGGCCCAGGGCAAGAGCTACTTTGTAGTAGAAAAAAAAAAAAGCTGACATGGCTTTGCGTTAGACCAATTCATTGTGTTCACAGTGGAAAGCAGGCAGTAAGTGAGTATGTGGAAAGTAAACTACTAGAATATTCTACTGGATTAGACTATTATGGTTCAGTAAACTCCAAAATGAACAAATCATGTGGTTTTACTAATAATAAATGCAATGAAATACTGAATCAAATTGATAATTTATCTGACTCTTGTTCTAAAAACACTTGTGCTTATTTAGAAGGAAATATATTGTCTCAATGTATTCATAAATCTCCAATTAGTGGGGGAAAGATGCCAGTGATACTTTCAGCCATCCGTTTAAAATGGATTTTAGTTATAGGCAACATTATTTTGCTTGGAGAGAACACTTCTAAAAGAATAGTTAAACTGCTCTAACCATGAATTTTAGGCATGTGTTATGATGGGCCATTGATTTGTCAATACACATATACATAACTGTTATCCACAAGACCCTTTAAAGTATATTCTGTTTAAGATATGGAAAACACAAAGATTGTTTGACAGATAAGATTACTGACTATTGCAAATGCATCTCCTGGATTGCCGTAGTTTGTTAAATTAGGGAATTACTAGAATCAGATTTCTAGCAACATCTTCAAAAAGGTGTCAGACCTTGCTGCCTTTCTGTTGAATTACAGAATGCTGTTACTTAGATAACTTCCTGTAATTTACCAGCAGGGTCTGTTTAGTGGCTGCTGCTGTCAGTTTTCTTTTTTTCCGCCTTTCAGTGTAGACAATGCAGTGCTCCTCTTTCATGAGAAATGTTGTGGTTTGGCTTCCACACAATGTGATCTCCTAGCTCTGTGAACTAAAATTGAAACGTGGTTTATTTCTTCTTTTTTTGAATAAGAAGATGGGAAATTCTTACGCCGGGCAGCTCAAGACAACCAGATTCGAAGAAGTATTGCATAATTCTATTGAGGCCTCTCTCCGCTCAAACAACTTAGTCCCCAGACCAATCTTTTCTCAGTTATATTTGGAAGCCGAGCAGCAACTTTCATCACTAGAAGGTAGGAAATCTTGGCATTTATATTTCTGTTCAAATAGAACTATGAATCCATTCCTTGTTCATCCTGTGATCAGCATGAAAGTTTCAAATTAAATATAGAGAGATGCAGAAGTATTTGAAGTTGTTTGGGTGTTTTATGTTCTGTGCAACCTCCTCCTCCCCCCAAATCTAATGCAAATTTGAAAAAAAAAAAAACGATTTGAAGAGAATAATTATGGAATGCTCTTTGTTTTTACAAAGTAAGGCTCTAATTTGCAAACACTTATGGATATACATAACTGGAAGCACTGTGAGTTCACCCACTAAACACAGCAGAAATCTTTGGAGGAGCAGAGCTTTATCTGGTAGTTTGCTTTATAGAATAGAAAATTCTACCCTGTTAGACAGTTGCAAAAAAACAACAGATTTACAAATGAGAGATGCTAAAAATAATTTTGATTATGAATGAAAGAAGCAAAAATATTTGCAGCCTTCCTATTAAGTATGCTAAGAAGATTTTATGATTAATTTTGGTGTGACAGTGTTTTTAACTTGATCTCCATTTTTCAAGGCATTGGCTTAAGCTGTTACCTAGTGTTCTCTGGTAAATCCTGCTCATGGCCTCTGGACTGATGTTTAGTGTCTTGGATTTCTCTGATTTATTTATATATTTGCTGAGCTGTTTTGTTGGTGTCTCTTCTACTTCTGTTTGCAATGTTGTTGTCCCTGTGATGGTCCCAGGATATTAGAGAAACAAAGTGGGTAAGGTAATATCTTTTATTGGACCAAGTTCTCATAGGGAAAGAGACAAGCTTTCAAGCTACACAGAGGTCTGTGGTCCAATAAAAAATATTACTTCACCTACCTTGTCTGTTTCTTTTACTCATTCATTTTTCTCTCTGGAGGTGGAATAGTTTAGATGAAATGTGTAGATCTGACAACCAAATTAATTAGAAAAAACAGTGCTAATACATAACATCAAGTCTACTTAGGTGCTAAATTGTGTTGTTCTCAGTGGGTCTGACAATGTGCCGGCAACATTATCCTGCTAGCGCACATATTTCATCTCTCTTTCAACTAACTACTGGAGTAATGTTGCATTTGTTTCCTCTGTGTGTGTGTGTGTGTGTGTTCTTTTGTAGCCTGCAGAAGATGATGTAGGCACATATGGAATGCAAAATGTGTAAGGTATAATATAGTCTGTAATAAAATAAGCATTCTAAAAAAATATCAATCCAGCCACTGAAAACAAATGAAATAATTTTGAAAAGATTAAACACTTGCCAATATCTCACTGAAAATATTGAAAAAACATTCTATTTAGAAACAGATCTGCTTATATCTCATACACGTTTAATTTTCTCCATCCATTCTTTACTGCTAGCTAAGGACATTTGCATGAAAACATAATCTCTGAGTGTCCATCTGCTCCTGCTGCTTATTCCCCACATGAAGTGCTTATCCTCTCTTGGGAATTTCATAAATGTTTCCATGGCAACTAACTCTGATGTCACAAAGTGGATTATGACATCAGCTGGGAAAGATGCTGCAAGAGCAGATGCATAGTTCAGGGACAAAGGTGCAGTTTTCACACTTCTGTAGCTCCTTTCATTTAAGGGTCTCAAAGGGCTTTACAGACCTTCCTAGCCTGATCTGTTTTGGGGGTTTTTTTTGCAGTCAATGTGAAGAGAATCAGGCCTCAATTAATTAAACCTCACAAATCTTTGCCTAACGCATTCCCTTTCATGCAAATATCAGAGGGTGGAAACTCTTTATGGATTGCCTAATAGAGCTTTTCCTGGGTTGTTGCATAAGATGGTTGAGGTTGCAATCTCACATTTTACATCCAACTCCAGCCCCCCCAGAACAAACAGGAGTTTCCTCCTCTAGGAACCATGAAGCGCTAAGATATGAGGGGTGGAGGGCAATAACCTTGAAGCAATGGGCCATCCTTGTGGAGGCACTGTGCCAGGACACCAGCTCTTGGCCCCCCAACTATCTGTATCCTCCCTATTCCCTGACTCCTTGACACAGTGGGTCTGTTGTGGTGCATTTTATTTGTGGTCCTAGCATTTCCTGCCCCAAGCCAGTGTTTTCAAAGTGTAACCCATGCCTACTTGGTGTGGGGCTCTGTCCCCTTCTTGTGGCACCTAGACCATCTAGAGATTGATAAGTCACTTGGTTAAGTGCCATGTGACTTTTAGCTCATGCAGTAGAGCAGTGACTCCCAAACTTTGGGGCACACCCCCCTAGGTTGGCATGGAGGAATGTCCGGGGAGGGACGTGGCGGGGCCTGGGCCAGTTCCCACTCAGGGGTGGGGAGGGAGCACCACCCAGCCTCACTCTGCCCCCAGCTCTGTTCCAGCCTGGCCCCAGCCCCTGGCTGCAGCTGTGGCCCCGGCTCGGCCCCCCGGCCCAGCCGTGTCCCTGCTTCCAGCCATCGGCCCCCGGTCTTGGTCCCCGGGACTCACTCCCAGCCACGGCTCGACTCCTGGCCCCAGCTGTGGCTCTGCTCCCGGCCTGTGGAGGGGGGCACAGACACATTCTATTAATGGTAAGGGGGGGGCGTGAAAGAAAAGTTTGGGGACCACTGCAGTAGAGGCTCATACACTAAGCTTCAGAGGTCCCAGGTTCAATCCTGCCTGCTGACGACCGGGATCTGTCGGCATTATACAAGCATGGAGGGAACCATGGGTTAAGTGATTCACCCAAGGTAATACAGTGAGTGGCAGAGCAAGGAATAGAGCCCAGGAGTTCTGATTTAACATTGTCTGCACTACCAGCTAAGTCGTATAGGCACAAAATGACAAAAATACAGATGCAGAATTGTCTTTAAGCAGAATGACTCTGGTATCCTGTTAGGCAATAATGGCATCACAAGTTGCTATAGCTTCTTGCCATATTTGAAGAGAGTGCTTTTCTGAAGTGATCTTGCAGCTCACACTGCATTTTTTTGGTGTTAGTTTGCCCTGTTCACCATACCACTTGGCAGCAAAACCAACCACTATGACATCAGTCAGGTTTTTTGTTCCTGCTGTTGTTGTTCTAATTTTAAAATTGTTAATTTAAAAGGGACACTGTGAACTTGAAATATTGTTAATTTAAAAATAAATGAGTTGAAAGTAGTTTCAGGTTCTACTCCTACCCCTAATTCCCACCTACCAATTTTTGTGGTTCATATAATCATTTTCCTATTTAAAATAAATGTTTCTCTCTCCCCTGTTGCTGTGTGAAAGACCTTCACAAATAATAGAGCAAAATGTCTATGCAGTAAAACTAGACTAGTACTATTACAATTTATGATTATATATTACAATTTAAATCCTATAAATGTGAAACAGATTATAGCCTGTATTATGTGGGAAATCAAACTGAATGATCATAATGGTCCCTTCTGAACTTAAAAGTTTGTGCCAAATATGCACAAAGTAAACCAGCTGAAATTAAGGTCTCTTTTCAGCCTGTAGATTTTTAAGCTATTTTTTCAAATGTCACTATGTCTAAATTGCAACATTTTTAACTCCAGTTTTTGCATATCATTTTGATAACACAAGATAGAGCAAGGGATAACCCCTTGTTACTATTACAATACTATACTATTCAGCAAAACAATTGCTTTTAAAACATTTTTTTCTGTATCCTAAAACTTTGTTTAGACATCTCTAGACAACTATTGTCTTGTTTGCTGCTGTTACTGTTTTATATAGATCTGTTTGCGTCCATTAATCATCATATCCATAATCATTTTGAGGACTATATATTAAATAAACTAAAAGCTCCGTGGATCCATCAACACTGTTTGTTACTCTTTTTTATCTTTGCCCATGTAGTGATGCATTCTCTCTCTTCTTCTGTATTGGCTCATTCAGCTTTTGAAACTGCCTGAAAATATTCTTTAAATACTGATTCTCTTTAAATGATCCTGCTTCCAGCTTGCTGGATTAACTAAGCCTAGAGAGTCTGATGTGACCTCTCACCTTTAATCTTGCCTTTCTAATGACTAGCTTTTAAAGTCTTCTTCTTTTCATGGGTTTTGGAGCTTGGAGCACCCTCCTCCAGATGTTTAGTAGAGTGACATACAGGCACTTCCTAGGATGGTTTGATGGCTGTAGTAGATGTGGAGGGTGTTTGGCTGGTGCTAGTTTAGATTTCTTGTAGGCTCTGCCCTGACTATTGGGGGCATTTTTGAGCTGTAGCTAGTCTGTGTCTGTTACAGTATGGACATGCTTCTCTGTTGCATCTTAAAAGATTGGGGGCCAGATTCTCTGCAGGTGTAAATCTGTATGGGCCCTGAAGGCAGCGGAGTTGTACCATTTTCCACCAGCTGATGATCTAGCCCTGTATTTTTTTTTCCATTTTGAGATTGATGGGGACGATTTTATAATGTGAACTCTTCCTTTCTCATTAATGCCTTCTGTCTATGGACGTGGGGACATGTGGCCTCACCTTGAGGTGGCTCAACTGGCATGAGAGCTTTTGCTGCCTCTTACTGGAGATGTCTAGGGTACTGTGTGTCTCATAAGACAAAATCCACATAGTTCCTAAGGTGCACAGGAGAGGGTCTTGTGCCTGCAGCTTACTTAAGGTGTGCAGGAGAAGGGCCCCAGCAGACAACCCCTGTAAAGTGGGTGGGTTAAGGCTTTTCAGCAGTGTCTAGTCAAGTGATCCCACATTACAAAATGTATTTTTAATAATTTCTTCTTTAAAAACAACTAAAACTCCATAAAGAACTATGAGCTCTCTCCTCAGGTAAGGGGGGTGGATCATGGGGAGGGGATAGGGAGAGCGTGGGAGCCCTGGGCTGGGAGGAGTCACGTGAGGAGGTCATGTGCCCCCCCCGTAGGGGGGGGAGGGTTGCGAACCAGTAAAAAATTGATTCCACTTGCACCACTGATCATATGACAGGTTAGCTTCTGAATCCTGCACATCGACATCAATGGCAGTTGATTTCAATGGGAGTAGGACTGGGACTTAAGTGCAGTAACATAGTAATAGTAAAATTAATTGGCATATACAGACCATCCAAGAGGGGTCAGGAGTATGATGCCCTTGCTCACATTGACTAGTACCCCACTCAACTTCAGTGGGACTGTTTGTGGAGTAAGGTGCTATTCAACATTAATAAGGGTATCACAGTCTAGATCTAGGTTTGCAGCTAAATTATCTTTGCAGTTAACTGGCTCATCCCCTGATTTGCACGTAAGGAAGTCTTTGTTGCTGGCTGAAAATAAGTGTTATGGCTATTGATTTAGGCCTTGATCCCAATGACTTGCAAACATACATTACAGTACTCATGTGAGTATAGTCCCATTGAGTAAAATTACACACATGTTTAAGTGTTTGCAGGATTGGGGCTTAAATTAGTTTTTAAAAGAATACTTAGCAAGAGGAGAACCTAGCATGTAAAATTTCAATCAATAAAGATGCACTGGATCACGACTGAAAATAATATAAGCAGAAAAGACTGAAAAATGCAATGACGCTGTAGAAATAATTCTATAAAGGTGGTAGCAATAACAGTCTGATACATTGCACTAGCTGTGAAATATTATCTGATCATGTAATTCAGCTGGTGTCAATCAGTATAGCTCTGTTGACTTAATGGAGCTATGCTAATTTATATCAGCCAAAGATCTGGCCCTGTAACACACAAGGGGTAGAGCTAACATTGAGTCCATTGGTAACATTGTTGTTTCCTAACTTACAAGTGCTTCATTGTGCAACTTTCACCTTCTGTAGACTATTTTTTTTTAAAAATGGAATTATATTGTATAGACTGCAGATACTCAAAATGTACAGTTTTTTATAATGCTGACAGCTGTGTGTGAGGGTAGACCGTTAAAGTCTCCTGTGCTCTGTGCGGGGGATGTCTACACTGCAACAAAAGATCCACGGCTCCCAGTCTCAGATGAACTGACTCTGGCTTCTGGGGTTTGGGCTGCGAGGCTAAAAATAGCAGTGTAGACATTTGGGCTCAGGTTGGAGTCCTGACTCTGAGACCTGGCAAGTGGGACGGGTCTCAGAGCCAGGGCTTCAGCCTGAGCCCAAATGCCTACACTGCTATTTTTAGCCCTGCAGCCCAAGCCCCAGAAGCCCAAGTCAATTGAGCTGGGCTCTGAGATACATTGCTGTGGGTTTTTCTTTGTAGTGTAGACATATCCTAAGAGCTCATCCACATAAACATGGAGCTTAACGTGGGAAGCAGTTTTTTTACACTCAGATTTAAAATCTGATTTTGACTCATAACAATGATTTGCAATATGCTTGAAAATAAAGACCAAACCCCTGAACTAAGCCTGTTAGTGCAAAATGGAGCTGTCACTCATGTCGTATAGCTGCACGTTTGCTTTTAGATTCCTTTCATTCTTAATCTGAAAGCCTGCACAGCTCTCCCCTGCCTAAATCTCTGCTCCCGCGTTTTGTTACTCCCGTCTCTGCATTCCAGTGACAAAGGCTGCTTCACTTCTCCCTTTGTCCCCTCTTTACCTCTTGTCTTTGTGCCTTCTCCCATGTTATTCCTTGTGCGTACCACTCTGCCTTTATCCCTGTTCACCAGGGGCTCAATCTTGCTACTCATGTGAGTAAAGGTAAGCATATACTTAAATACTTTGCTGTCTTGAGGCCAGAGTGCTTGGCACCTTTCAGGGTCAAGCTTCCAACACCCAACCTCTCTTCTTTCAGATCCCTCATTAAAACTCACTTATTCTGCAAAACTCACAAATGCTAACCCTGGAACCCTCAATTAAGGAGGGGACAAAGTGGGGGAGGAGGGTCACAGAGAAAACCCCTCTGTGGCTGACCCCGCCCATGGGATTTCCAGGGCCTCATCCAAAAGTCCACTGAAACCAGTGGAATGACTCCCATTGACTTTGAGCTTTGGAACAGACACACCTTCCCCATCCCAGTGGGTTTTGTATTGTCCATCAATTTAAGATCTTTGGGGCAGGGGACTAGTTTTTGTTCTGTTTCGGGTACAGCATCAAGTATATAGTCAGCACTTAATTATTGATAATCTGCATTTGATCTTTTGCTTTGTGAGAGCATCTCAAAGTGATTATACATTGTAAATATTGAAAACAAAGGTCAAGGGGGCTTTTATGAGGACAGAGTTCTATTATTGGCAACTCCCTGGGTTCAAATGTCATGAGTCAGCCCCCCCAAAATCATGAGTCTGACTTCAAAATCATAAGATTTTAAAAATAAAAATTTGGGGGTTTGCTTGTATTTGCCTTCCGTTTTCTGAGATTTAAGTGCACTCAGGTCACATTTCAAAGCTTTTCTCCACAATCACAATCGCCGAACCTTTTTTTTCTTTTAAATGAAAGTTGAAATTCTCACATAATCACAGGGTTCCAGGACCTGGAGCTTTAAGAAAAACACCAAACATTGTGAGACTTGGCAACACCGCAGTTCCTTGCAAAGACAAGGGAATCTTACTTTTCTATAGCGCTTGCTGTAACTGGGACACTGCTCATTCCCAGGATCAGCTATCGCCACAGCTATCTATTGTCTAAATGTAATTTTTTCCTGTGGTACTTTTGTAGCAGGCAGCAGAGTGGATAATGAGGAAGAAGAGGAGGAGGAGGAAGAAGAAAGTTCAGAATCAAGTAGCCCTCCTCTCTCTTATCAGATGAAGCCTCCTCCTGAAGGCTGCTGCACTACTGATGGTAAGAAATTCATAAGACTCAAAGTTTGGCAACTGATCCAACGGTCTATTCAGGCAAAGCTCCCATTGTTATCAGTGGGAACTGGGGTCCCAGTAAAGAGTGCAGGATTGAGTCCAAACATCATAACAAGCACCTTCCAAGTGGCTCATCAAAATTCGGTATATTGAAATTGTGGGGCTATCACAATTTGTTACCTCTTAGACAAAACTAGGAACTTGGTTGATCATACGTGTGTCTTTGTTGAATCGTTCAAAGGAGCACTTCTATGTCAGGATGAAGGAGGGGACTAGCCAGCAACTTGAAATCTATCCAGTTTTAAAAAAAATCGAGTTTAAAGTAGTTTCAGATATTACACCTGCTGCTGAGTGCTCTGCCAACTTTTGTGGTTTTATCACCATATTTTCCTATTTAAAACAAAAATTTTCTGCCCTCTCCTGTGTCTGGGAGAAAGACCCACACAAAGAAGAGGGAAAAGACTGTATCAAAACTGTAAAACTGCCCAGACACCAAGTGCTATTGTCTCTTGTTAAACATACAGCTTAATATAATCTTGTTTATATTGTTAAATATATACAGTTCCATAAAATGTATATGTTGTGCAACATAGATGTGTTTCTGTTGCTGCAGAAAACTTTATTTTTACATTTCCAAATTTTTATTTATTAATTGTATTTCTAGCCTTCGTTTACAGCTCGCCAAGTAGCCGGAAAAATATTGACACTGAAGTTAAACTTGACATTAGGTTAACACTTTTTTTAAATAAAAAGAAAAGTTGGAGTTTGTTCAATAAGGAAATTGTGAAGAATTAAGCAAAATGACCTTTGACTCAGAAACGTGTTGCATTTGTTTTTTCTAGGTTTCTGCCAGGCTGGTAAAGACTTGAGGCTGGTATCCATTTCCAATGATCAAATTGAGGTGCCTTCGGGTTTTTTACTTGTTGGTGCTAAATCGCCAAATCTGCCTGATCACCTTTTAGTTTGTGCCGTAGATAAAAGATTCTTGCCAGATGACAATGGGCGTAATGCCCTGTTAGGTAAGTGCCCTTGCTCACACTAAGTGGATGCTGTTTTGGACTACAGTCATATCTACTCTTGTTGCAAAGTGAATACGGTAGATCTTATTTCCATCACTTGTAGACAATAGTCCTCCCTGATTGCTCACAGCAAGATAACCTTTTAGAGCTGGCTGTGTTTGCACTGGAAAGAGTACAGTGTGAGCCACTCCAATACAAATGCTGCATCTCCTTTTATCCTGAGAGAATGCTATGCCTCCAGCTGAAGGTTAAAGTCATTGTCAGGTCAGTTTGAATTACGGTTGCCTGAACTACACCTTCAGTAACTGAGCTATTTCTGCACTGCTGTCTGTCTGTTACCTTTCTAAACACCGATATGTACCACTCCCCTTCTCAGATGCAGTTACTCTTAGTGAACCATTGTGGCAGATACCTGGAATGAATCATAAGATTCTGCAGTGCAGTTGCTGTTGGTCGTTTGGGCCACAGAAATTCATAACCCTTTTTTAGATTGTGATCCCTTTTGGGCAGGAATCAAGTCTTCCAATGTATTTGGACGGTCCCTAGCACAACAGGGCTCTGCTGCTCCCAGCTGGGGACTTTGGATGCTACTGAAGTATGTATGTATACATAAAAATAAGAGTTACAAGTCAAAGTTTTGATTCGACACATAAGTAGACAATATTGTGTGTCTGTCTTTGGTCTTAAAATAGAAAATATTTAATGACCAGGATAGTGGGGAAAACACAGGAATTTTGTTATTCATCAATTTAGGTGTTTGGCCCCTGAACTGTAATTAGGTTCTGGTATCTGGTTGGTAGTGGTCACAGCCCTTCTGATAAGTTATGGGCCTGATTCAAAGCCATTTAAGTCAATGAGAGTCTTTCTTTTGGCTCAGGCCCAGTATTACTGTTGACAGTAGTATTGAAAAGCCTCTAACATCTGAAATCATATGGATGAATGAGCTAATTATGAACACGATAAAAACTGAAGTAGTTTGTGCAATTAGGTGCAGTGATATTTAAATCTACAAGAAAATTATGGTTTTTTTTGGTCACGCTTTTCAAGTTTGACATGTAGCATTTTATCAAAAATTGTTGTGCCTCTTCTGTCCAACACTGAGCTTTAATTATTAAAAGAACAAAAGAAAGAAAGTTGTCACTGGGTTTGTTAACCTTTTTGTTGATCAAGAATTGATCCTCGCAATTTCACTTTTACCGACGCCAAAGGTTCTGATGTGAACACAGTTGCTATCTCAATTTGAATAAGATTGAAAGGCATTTGGGATAACAGCATAGTGTGAAGGTGCATAATGTAACTCCATGTACAGTAATGTCTTTCGGCATGGTATCTTCCTGACTTGGATTGGCCACAATAAAATTGACCAGCGATTGTAAAGGAATTAAGGGGGTTGTAAATCAGCCAAGTGTTGTCATTTTAAAGATACAGACAGGAATGTTGTACCACTCAATTCATTCACTGCTAGCACTATTAACAACTTAAATTCCCTAGGCTGTAAGCACAGAGGAAGTAGTATATTTGTTAATTGCATGCTAAACAAGAACAGAAAAGGACAATAAGGAGCATTTGATAATAACTCACTATTTTTTGTGCTACTTGTGTCCTCAATTTGCTCATTCGATGCTATATTAGTTGCCTGTAAGCTATTTATATGCTTACAATTTTTGATAATTTTATCACACATGAAAACCAATGAAGCAAACACTTTGCTTTTGTGAAACATTTTAGCAAAGCTGTAGAATTACCCCTGGAAAATCTGGAATAAACTTCAACCAAAAAGAAGCTACATATTTAATATCCTGATTCAGGCCACAGAAATTGCAAACAAAGGAACACTCCTGAGTCCTATAATCTGATAAAGAATAGGGTGCAGTTTATTGTCATCAAGGTAGCATGGTGGTGGTACAACAGTACACTAACCATGTTTAGGTAAATAAAGAATGATTGGTTCTGTTCTCACTAGCTATGTCTTCATTGCAGCTGGGAGCAAGCCTCCCAGTCTGGGTAGACAGCCTGTCTATCAGGACTCGAGCTTGTCTTGGGCTGCAGTTTGGGCTCTCAAGCATAGGGGATCAGGTGGACTTGAGAGCCCACGCTCCAGCCCAAACTGCAATGTCCACACTGCTATTTTTAGCATGCTAGCTCGGGTTCTGCTAGCAAGAGTATATGTAGGCTTGCTTGCAGCTGCTGTGTAAACATACCCATGTATGTTGGTGTAAACCAGGATTAACTCTGTTGCAGTCAATGGAATTATACCAGGGTAAGTGAAATTAGAATCAGGCACACAGTCTTACAAGCCAAACAGTTTTATTTACAAATAAAAGGTATTGTCTGTGACAACTGAGTTTGTCTTCAATTTATTGTTTGCTGGACTAACATGGTAACCACTTTGTCTTGCACTAAATTCAAGCTGATAACTGCAAAGGACTTTATAGAAAGGAACATAAGAACATAGGAACATAAGAACAGCCATACTGGGTCAGACCAATGGTCCGTCTAGTCCAGTATCCTGTCTTCTGACAGTGGGCAAAGCCAGCTGCTTCAGAGGGAATGAACAGAACAGGTAATCATCACGTGATCAACTCCCTCTTTTTGTTTGATGGCTCTGAAAGAAGGGAACAGATTAATTATTCCTGAAAGTCTGGGTTTGAGACCATTTTCCTTTGCAAAGCCGTGGGTATGTGTATTTGTAAACAAAAATGAAAATGGTGCCCCAAAATATTTAGTAACTGTAGAGGTAACAGGCTCTATTTTCCAAAATGCTGAGTACTTACTGAGAGTCTATTGGAGCTGAAGGCATCTGGCGCTTTCCAGGAGGTGCTGAGCACCTTACAGGATGAAGTGCAATGTTTGTAACCCATGAGACACCTCATTTTCTTTCCTGGGTCAGTGGTGTTTATGTAAAGGGGGAGGGTATTGTTCACCTTTGTAGATTATCCAAAAGTAATTTATTCAGAAGGAAAACACACCCAAGAAATGTCTTCGTGGTTTCCAGGCTATTCTTGAGCTGGCTCCATATCAGTTTGTGGATATGCCTGTGGGGCATTTGTAGGCTCAGAAGGAAAACACACCTGAGGAGCGTCTCATAGTTTCCTGACGTTATCTTTTGACTCCTAGTCTTGTCTCCATGACAGGCTGTTGACATGCCTCTGGGGCATGTATAGGGTTGGTTTATTGATTATGGTAAAAGGTTGTATTACTCTCCTAGATAGCTGTTCCTGTGATTCATGTGCCATTCATATTACACATAATATTCCACTGGAAAGGCCCCCTTCTTGGAAACGTGTGGGTGTCTGCTTCAAGCACAACCATTTGTGTGTAATAACACAGGAGCCTTAATTCGTACCCTGAGAAGCTCCATTGCAACAGCTTATCTTTATTAATCAGAATTAGATTCCTTGCCTCACAACCCTGCAAGGAACTCAGTATTTTGCCATTAAGAAGCCTTTTCCTCGTGCCTGGAGATCTGCTAGAAACTGATGGAAAAGGCAGTATTGTGACTGGGGTCATTGTTTCCCCAACAGATGCAGCTAATACGTCCCCCCTCCAAAGGTTTATCTGTTTATTTCCCCCACTTTTCGTGCTTTGAAGTGGGACTGTGAGGACAAACAATGCCGCAAGTGTCTCCTACCATCTTCCTCCCAGAGACAGAAAACAGCTGCACAGATCATCCCCACTTCCATTGCTAGGAGTAAGAAGTGCATTTATTTTAGTCACTGGCTGGGGACAGAATAATATAGCAAAAAAGATTAATTTGCATATTGTTTGTAAACCTGGTTGTAGATGAAAGGTTCCATTGTGAAGTACTGTATTGTTACTACTATTGTTGGATGAAGTGCACAGGGTGTATCCCAAGCTCATTATAATAACAAGCAGGACTGAGCACTCTTGCCTGGTCTTATAAAAACAAACATGGCTTCAGACTTCAGATGAAATTGAACTGAAAGCCCCTCCACACTGGCCGGGATTAGGTTCGCGGTGCTGGGGTAGAGTGTGCATACATGTAATGGTGGGTCGTAGAAAAAAAGACAAAATGCAGTTGGTGGGTCACCTTATTAAAAAGTTTGGGAACCACTGCTCTATTTAACCAGGGGCAGCATATCCAGGGTCAGTGCAAACAAACTTTTCCAAACTGTCCTACTAATGAGCCTCAATCCTGACCCAGAGAGTCAGTAATTGTACAGTAAGATGACAGGTCAGTCTTCATGCTCTGTCAGTCCTCTGCCTCTCTACTTTAACTAACTGACAACTGGGTATACTTGTCTGCTAGGTTGTGGACAGATTCATCCAAACCCATTTCATATAGATGCTGAAGACTTTTCAGATGGTAACAACCTTCAGTCACTATTGATGTAGGTGGATTTGAACTGGTGACCTGGAGGTGAAAGGCTTTTATCCCCTATATTCTATGAATTGATCTCTTGTTCTCTTGTGAAATCAGCCTTATGACATAGATAAATTAGGACAGCTGCCCTGAATCCCCTGACCTTTGCCCTTTCTATAATGTATGGAAGCCTATTTGATTTAGTTTATTTATGAAACTACCTGTCTTTCCTATCAATTGCTGCTTCCAGACATTGGCATGTAAATGAGGCATGTGAAGAGGAATGGAGTAGTGAAATTTTGAGTTCTCATCCTGCCATATATTGGGTTATGAATAAGGTCAGAATGATGCTTTTTAAACCCTTGAGGTGGCCAAATGCTGATAATATAAGTGCTGTGTGGCATCTTTATTTCACCATGATCTGAGCACAATATCAACACTTGAAAACAAAATGAGATCCTCTTAGGATCTCTTCTCAGTCAGATAAGGGCTCCCAGTTAGTCGAATGTTCTCAGCTCCACTAGGACCCTCTTCTAATCCATATTTGACTGATAAAGGATTTCTTAGGTGCTCTTAATAGTTGACATAAAGTCCATGCTGTGTTGTAGTTCTCAAGATATAGTAGTTGAAATATGCTAAGAAAAAATAAGTGGACAAAGCTGACTGTCAATGAAAGTAGAGTAACAATAGGGGGATATGATATGGATAGCTGTGTTGGAGAGAACTTGCAGCAGGGGGATCTCAGGAGAGTGCTGAGAAGCTGGTGGGTGGTAGAGAAAGGAGACCGTTTTGATTTTTAAAAGGCTTTTCAAATAAAAGAAGTTGTAAAATGTGCAGTCTCTGAGTCCTTTTCAAAGCGAGTGGTCAATATTAGATGCATCTGAGACACTTATCAGCTCTCTCACGCATACTGAAATGATTAGTGTCAACAACATTAGGTGGTGTTATAGCCTTACCTTAGCTTTAAGTTGTTGTCTTGTATGTTACTATGTGGTGGTTTGTGATCTGAGGGGTTTAGAAGGAAGCCATGCCCTGCCTGTGTGCAGGAGTTGTTACTTGTAACATTCCAATAAATTCCTGTGATTCTATAAGTGAGTATCACAACTAATAGCAGCAGCTGGAAAACCACAATGCTGTGGCTATGGACTAGAAGCTGAAATAAGACTGATCTATGGTGAACACCCAGCCCTGAAAGGGAAAAAGATTTTGTACTGCAGGAGTTAAACTGATGACCATTAATCATCAGCCACTGCAGACAACAGGATATTGGTATACTGCCCCCAATTTGCAGGACGGATACTTCCACATGGCAATATATCCTAACTGCAGAAAGTACCTTTGCTTTATAGCAAGAGACATCCACTACCAGTACATGGTGCACCCCTTTTGGTCTGTCATTGGCCTCAAAGATATTCACAAAATGCAGGCTGGTAGTAGTGGCCCACCTGTGCCATGTAGGTGTCCAAATTTTCCCTTACCTACACATTTGGCTATTAGGTGGAGCTCAAGCATCCAAGTCAACAGCAGCATCCTCATTATCAGACAGCTGTTCTTTCATCTGAGACTGAAGCTGAATTTAGACAAATCAAAGTTGCAGTTGATAGAGTGTATAACATTCATAGGAGCAGACCTCGGTGCCATAACTGTGATGGCCTGTCTTCTGGTGATCAGGTTTCAGTCCACTTTCTCTGAAGGCCTAAAATCCAATACCGTTACAGCAGTGCATTCCTGTCTACAACTACTGGGCCACATGGCCTTGTACGCATATGTAACTCTGCATGCCAGACTTGACCGTCATGGTCTATGGGCCTTGCTTCATTTGGTTGATCTTCTGAGTAAGCATCCTCTGGACATGCTCGTTTATGTAGCTGCACGAGTGCTTGAAACCCTGGACTGGTGGCTGGACCCTCACATGTATGGAAAGAGCTGCCTTTTCTATCTCCTGAGCCAGCTTTGACTCTGGTTACAGATGTGTCTACCAAAGGCTGGGGGGTCCACCTTGGTTGACGTTGTGTGCAAGATCTGTAGTCACCCTAGGAGGTGTCTCTGCACATAAATGTGCTGGAGCCCTGTGTGATTCATTGGGCCTAAGAGACATTTATGTCTGTACATATCTTTTGCAGACATTATGCCATCACTCAGGCCTCTTGGGACAATGGCAGATTGGGCAAGTAGGAATTGCAGTCTCTATTCAGATAATCCAAAGTCCCTCCATCGGTAAGTGAGCTGCTACGGAGTCACCTGCAATGGAATATATATGTTCACAATCACTTCAAGAAGAAAAATGGTCTACTTACCTAGAGTAACTTTTGTTTTTTGAGATCTGTTGTGCACATATATATTTTCAATGACTGCCCCATCTTCTCTGCTACTTCGGACAATAATTTCACAAGTAGCATGAAGGAATGGAGAGGGAGGTGGCAGACACGCCCTTTTATGGTCCTGGCTCAGCACACCAGGAGAGCTGGGGCGCATGTGCTGCTTATGGTACCACTAGCAAAAGTCTCTGACTCAAGTGTATTGGGCGCACGTTACGCCTGCAGTGGAATGTATATGCAGTTGAATGTATATGTGCACAGTCATCTCAAAGAATAAAAGTTACTGTAAGTAAGTAACCATTTTATCTACTGAAGGAGACTGGGGAAATCTACACAGTTCAGGAATCCGTGGATCCAGCTACCAACTTGTTAATGTTTGATGGTAACAGGATTGTTTTGCTAGCAAGCTTACAGAGAACAATAAGATCATCTGGGGTATGAAAAGACACAGCTGTTTATCTGACAGGTATTTTGGCTGGGCGTGGCTGCAGATGTTAAGGACTGGGTACTTTCCCGTCTTACCTGTCAGGAAAGGAAAGCGCTGGCAAGAAGAGACAGAATTAGGAGCACACCAACCCAGTAAGTTCTAGGTGTTCATACAGACTGATTTGGAAAGGCTCTCTGTCAGAAACACCAGCTGGAAATCTATATTTGCTGATAGTGTCTGACACCTTCTCAAAGTATGCTGTGGCATGACCACTGAAGGATAAAAGGACTGAGACAGTTACAGATGAATTGATGAAACATGTAGTGTTGCAGTTTGGCCCACCAAACTGCATCTGCAGTGATCAGGAGAAGGAATTTGAATCATGGTTGTTACAGGAGGTTTTCTGACAACTCCAGATGACCAAGGTGAGGACTGGAGTTGCCTACCCTGCAAGTAATGGGAGTGTGAAGAGAGTGCACCACTGGCAGTTTGTCAGCGAAGACCAACGAGACTGGGATACTAAGTCACCTTTTGTCATCTTTGCATAGAACACAAGCGTGCACTTGCCTATCCATTACTCTCCTATGAGGTTATTTTTGGACTCTGCACACTCATGCTTCCCTGTGACTTGATGTTCAGGCTTCAAGAACTGGCAAGACCCCCTGCTCTTACGCAGGTGGGTGATGTGGCGGAGCCGTATATCAGTGACCTGAGGACAGCATTCCAGAAGATGGAGGAACAGATGAGTTGGAAGCGAGCATGTCAGATACAAGATGCCAGAAAAAAAGAAAATTGTGCCCATCCAGGAAGGAGAAAAGGTGTAGCTATGCAACTGGAAAAAGCAGTCTGGAAAGAATCCCCAAAGTACTCCTTTTTGGAGGGGATGTTACACAGTGATTAAGAAACTAAACAGCTTATCCTTACTGATACAGAAAGTAAGACCTTGCCATTCTGTAGTGCATCAAAAACTGGTGCACACATTCATTGAAAGAAAGGGGAAGGCAAACACTGAGGATACCCAACAATTATCCCAGAAGGATGCAGAACAGGATTTGGAGGTACCCCTAGCAGGTTCCTGTGGCTCATAATGGGAGGCCAGTTGTGGAGGAGGAATTGCTGTGATGTTCTTGGGACCTTAGCACATGCTGTCTTCAGCAGACAGTCTGTGTACAACAGATAGAGGACATGAACCCTGCAGTTACTGATAATCTACATCCAACTATGAATGAGATGTCAGTGACTGAATATAGGCCTCTAGTGGGCAGACCAACACAGAAACCTGCATGGATGGCAGAGTACCTGGGTTCCTAGGAGTTACTGTTTTTAAACTCTTATTTAACTAGAGGGGGGAAAGTTGTAATGGTTATTGTAGACAGCAACTCATCCAGTATATGGTGCTATATCTTTATTATAGTGTTACGGTGTTGTGTTGTACATTGTTATATTGTTGATCTGACCTATGGGTTAGCAAGAAGTTCAGTCCTGCCTGCTTGTGCTGGAGTTGGTACTTGCAGTGTTCCAATAAATCCCTGTGAGAAATCCACACTCCTGAGAGACCTAGTTATACCAACCTAGTTATACCAACCTAGCCTGTGGTGTAGACAGAACTAGGTTGACAAAGGAATTCTTCCATTGACCTAGCTATTGCCTCTTGGGAAGGTGGGTTACTTATGCTGATGGGAGAATCGCTCCTGCAGGCATAGGTAGTCTCTACACTGAAGCACTACAGCAGTGCTGCTGTAGCATTTTATGTGTAGACGAGCCCTAAGTGAAGATTAGGTTTCCTAATTGATCTCACATGGCTAAATGAGATTGCTCAGGGGGCCCGTAAGGGGCTATGGAACCTTTCAGTGCAGTCTCTGCTAGTTTGAGTCTGGTCCAGGTTGTGATCACTGATCTAAGTGAGTGATTTAGGAAGCTTAGTAGGAAGTTGGTCATGGAGCATGAACTCTTTTCAAGTTTACCACAGAGCAGGCACTGTATCATGGTAACTGATCCAAGTGACTGTTCTGTGGTGCACATGAAAAGATTTTGTGCTCCATGACCTGCTTCTTACTGGACAGCTGTTTCTGTCACCAGTTTTGGCAGCCTGGCAGTCGGTCTCAGCAAATAGATAAAGGCTAGGGCTTGGTCTACACTACCCCCCTAATTCGAACTAAGGTACGCAACTTCAGCTACGTGAATAACGTAGCTGAAGTTCGAAGTACCTTAGTTCGAATTAGTTCGAACTTACCTTGGTCCACACGCGGCAGGCAGGCTCCCCCGTCGACTCCGCGGTACTCCTCTCGGCGAGCTGGAGTACCGCAGTCGACGGCGAGCACTTCCGGGTTCGACTTATCACGTCCAGACTAGACGCGATAAGTCGAACCCAGAACTTCGATTTCCAGCCGTCGAACTACCGGGTAAGTGTAGCCAAGGCCTAGAACAGGCACAGACAACACTGTCTTGCAATAGGAAATGGTCCCTTCTATGGTCAGGCTTAAAAAAAATCTGGGTAGGTATCAGTGTAGGGAAAAGTTCACTGCTGCTGGCCACGGTTTCTGTGTTCTGTGGATGAACAGGGGATTTCATTCTCCAGTTTTCATGAACTCTGAATCTGGTTAGAACACACGTAACACTGTACAGCTTTAATCAGGTTGGTTTTATTTTTGGTTCCTTTTACTGTTGCCTTTAATTACTGAAGTAACTGAAGGTTTTCTCCTGTTACTGTTGATGTTTGTGTGATGTTAGACAGATGGTTTTGTGATACCTGGTTTAATATGGAGGCTTATGCAGAGTGCTAGTTTGTCCTAGTGTTATAAGTCATAGTGACCTTTACTAACCTATATACCAGAACCTGAGATGTAACAGTCATATTTCAATACACTTTAGCTCCAACATATACCCAGCAAAAAGATCTAGTACTCTTAGATACCAGACCAGCAGAGGATGAATTTTGGCCTTTAATACATTCTGCTGAGCCGTTACGAGGCTAATGAGGAGAGTAATCAGATTTGTAAGCAGAGCGAACAATACTTCTCCTGGTATTCTCCTGAACAAGTGTTTATAGAGCATTATATTTCAGTGGCTGTGCTTTTAGTTTACCTTATCTTAATAAAACAAAAATATTGTCAGTTAATTTGAAAACTTAATTTGTGTGAAAGATGTGACTTAAAATATTAACATAACCTTCCCTATTATCACCTATTGAATAGGAAGCCTTGTCTTGCATCCACTGAAACCAAGGAGAGTTTTGCTATTGACTCCAGTGGGTTCAGGATCAGGCAAAATTGTAGCCTTGTAAGTAGAGTTGGTGCAGTGCCGTGCCACTCCACAGGGGACTGGGGGAGGGATTGTGTCTTAAACTCCTCCCTGAACCTCTTAACAGACAGGATGGGTGAATAAGAACGATATGGGCTGACTTGTGGATAGCTCTGAAGGTCCCTGCTCAGTGGGCAGCAGTGGCCAAAATGCAAATAAATAAATAAATAAATAATGTGGAGATGTATAAAGACTGGGATAGAAAATAATACTGAAAATAATATAATGCGGCTATATAAATTGATGGTACATCCTCACCTGGAATAATGGGTTCAGATATGGGCACCTACCTCAACATAAATAAATCAGAAACCGAAGGAGTTCAGAAGTGGGCTAAGAAAATGATTATAGGCATCAAAAAACTTCAGTATAGAGAGAATTTAGCAAGATTGTGACTCTTCAATTTAGAGGAGAGGTGAATAAGATGGAAATGATAGAAGGATTCAAAATAATAAATGGTGGAAAGAAAAACCATTCTTATTTACTCTCTTATAACCCAGAAAACAAGGACATTCAGTGAAATTGAAGAGTAACTAATTTAAAACTGATAAAAGAAAATAGTTTTAACATATGAGTAATTAATCTGTGGAACTCATTTCAGCAATATACTGGACCATGAAAATTTCAATATTAAATCAGACCTGGGCTCCATGTAGTTCAATATTCTTTCTCCAACAGTGGCCAGTACCAGATGTTTGAGAGGAAGATGCACTCAACCTCATATTAGAAAGATGTGGAATAAGCTGCTCCCTACATTAGGTGTCTTCCTAACCCTGATAGTTAGGTTTGGGCTTAAGCCTTGAAGTATGAGGTTTAATATTCTTTCCAAAATGTGTTAGCATTAACTATGACTATTCTGAATATTCTTATCATCTATATAAATGTCCAGTCACTTTTTTGAATCTTGCTAAATTCTTAGCCTCAGTGGCATCCTGTATTAATGAGGTCCACAGTTTAATCACCCATTTAATGAAAAAAAATTTCCTTGTACTTTTTTTAATTTGCCATCTTTCAATTTCACTGAATGTTCCCTTTTCCTTGTAATATTAGACAGGAAACAGAAGCTCATGATCTACCTTCTCTAGACCATTCCTTATTCTTTGTTTACTTTAGAAAGGAGACAAACAGAAAAGGATGTGATAAATGGACAATCTCAATCTTTTCAGTCTTCATATGAGAGTTTCTTCTCAATCTTCATATGAGAGTTTTCCCATGATTTTCCTGGCAAAGGTCCTAGGATTCAAAAATGGATTAGACCTTTATGCGGATGATGACACATCCACATGTGCATTAGACAGGATTTAAGGAGAGGAAAGGAAAACTTTGATTCTTCAGGGCTTAAGCCATATATTAACTGATGAGGGAGTAGAAAGAAATGGCCATAGAAACCGGTTATTCCATAACCGACCATTTCTTGCACAGGGTACTAGCCTATGTGGAGTGCTGGTCTGATCCATTATGACAATTCCTATGTAAATACATTACAAAATAGCAAGAAAAAGAAGGCTATCCCAGACCACAGTACAAATTAACCTATCAGTGTCAATCTGCCCCCAAAGGAGTGCTGTTATATATTTAAATAACAAATAGAGCACAACACCTGCTCCTTGGGGCTCAATCCTACAGTCTCTCAGTGTGAGGAATTCCCATTTAAGTGAATGGCACAAAGTCCCTGGGAGTTCCGTGTGTGGAGCAGCTATCCCAGCAGGCCGTGAACTCTTTGGCGCAAGCAGGGAGCATGTCACCTTCATGCTCCATTTAGCCCCAAGCACCTTGGTATCATACAGATAAATAATAGTTTTTAAAACAAATCCTGTGATATTGCAGATTGCTCACGCAGACTAGCCCCTGAATTTGGGAAGGCTGTCTTAAGTCAGCAACCCACGAGGGATTTGCTATACTTCTTTCTGAAGGCCCCAACTCAGGAGAGCAACCCTAATAAGGAAAGCACTTTAAAAATGTGCTTAAGTACACGTTTAAAGTTAAGCACTTGCTCAGTGCTGTCTTGCATAGGGATAGATTTAAACACATGCTTAAGTATTTTCTAGTCAGGGCCTTAATAGTCTAAGGCTTTGTCTACACTGTCAATTGAATGACAAAACTTTTGTCATCACAGGTGCTTAAAAAAGCCCCTGTGAAAGACAAAAGTTTTGCCACGGGAAGTGTGGCTCGTTGTCGGTGGGAGTGCTCTCCTGTTGACAACACAAACCCCGCTCTTAGGGGGATGGAAGTATTTTGTCGGCAAAAGTGGTGACAAACAGCATTTACACTGCCTGACTTTTAGTGACACAGCCGTGTCGCTAAAAGCTGTGTAGTGTAGACCAAGCCTAAAAAGCCCGTTTCCATTTCTATGACCTGGGTATGAAGGTATCTGGAATTTTTTGAAAGTGGTCTGAAATGAAAAATATAACCATAGACAATGAAAACAAGGTATGTATTTACTAACTGTGAAGCTTAATTTAGGAAACCTGATGGCCAAGTGCAATTTGGTGGGTTTGACATAATTTTTTTAGTAAGAAAATGTTTGTATCAGATGAATTATTTACAACAAATGCTCACCATCCCAAGGGAAGTGATGTGTCTACATATTACTGTCACCTGTCTTACCAGATCTTTTGTATTGTTTATTTTATCAGGTTTCTCTGGCAATTGTGTTGGCTGTGGCAAGAAGGGCTTCTGCTACTTTACTGAATTTTCAAATCACATCAATCTTAAACTGACCACTCAACCCAAGAAACAGAAACACTTAAAGTATTATCTGGTCAGGAATGCACAAGGAGTTCTTACCAAAGGATCTGTAATCTGCTGGAAAGGGGCAGGTGAGATAATGAAGCTGTCTTGTTGGAGCTCTGGTTCTCGTCTGCAGAGCTTAGATAGCACAGAGATTGGCCTCTGAGAAAAGCCTGAGATAGACAGATAAAAGAAGGAGTCTTTAAAGCTTTACTAAAGAGCAGCTGTAGAAAGCAATTGTCTAATAAAAAGATGGCATGTTTGACAATCCGTTAGTGCCCACTTTCCAAATATCATAGCAACTGAATCAAATTAGTTCATGTTCTAAATTCGCAATTTAAATTTGCAAAGATAAAGCTTTTGTATTGCTTCTCAGTGGAAGGGTCTTGTTTTCTTAGAGTTCAGAGGCCGACAGGCTTCATCTGGTCCTTGTTCAAGCACTTTGTTCCAACCTCCAGAGAGTTCTGGTCCCCCGCTAACGACCACAAGTGAGCTTGTTCCAGCACCAAACCCAAATGCTCCGGCTGGGACTCAACAAACAGGTAACTTGGAGAAGAGAAACCCTTTGGGTTACTAAATATTTTTGTGTGTGTGTGTGTGTGTGTGTGTGTGTGTGTGTGTGTGTGTATAAATGGAAACACATAGCACAAAATGCGAATGTCTGGGTTAACTATATCAAGTAACTGGTAAAATAATGTCATAGCTCTGAAAAAAGAAAGTTAATGGTTCTTTGACGGCTTTTTCATTACAAGTGGTTTTTCAAAGTTATTGATGAAGAGTTGACAAATAGCTTAATGGTCAGAAAATGTTTCTCTTCTGGAGTCAGTGAGCTTCTTCATAGCTAGGACAAGCCAAATCTTTGAGATCCATCTGTTGTAAGGTGGTGAAAGTGGACTTTACCATTTTGCAGCTGTTGCTTATCTAGCCACAAATGCTTTGGAAATCAGTTTGTTTATTTCAGTTTGTTCCTCTGATTTATTTTATGATATGAGTGGGAATCCTCTTTATTTCAGAGGTTACATGGAAGTTCGGTTAAAAGCTTCTGTTTTTTTTCTTTTGCTAGCAAAGGCATTGGTTTATTTTTTATATTTCAGACATATTAAGGTCAAGTTTTTCATATTTAAAAAGAAAATAACTATATCTTCTATGGTTAAAAATATTTACTTTCTGAAGGTTTGCTTTTCCATTTCCTGGGGTGAATTGGTAGGTGTTTACTGATGAAAGGTGAAATGATCTCTCTGGATTTCCTCCTAATGAAATCAGCTGTCCAGTGTCTTGTGAGTGTGATGGGTATTTGTATTTTGAGAACTGCAGTAACTCCATTGACATTTTTATTCTCTCTATCAGAGAGGAGCCTGAACTCCAAATATATTAAACAGTTAAGATTTGGAAACCTGGTGTCTATTGAGAACAAAGCATTAATCCCCCTAGGACATCACTGATGTGTGTATATTTTCAAAAGATGAATGTAGAAAAAGTAAAAGTAATTATAAACAGAGTTAGGGTTAGTCAAATCTACCTATTTATTAATATGACACTGTCAACTCCTGATAAATAAAAAGATGTTTGGAAAAAATGTAAACTCAAAATTTTGCTTGAGTTTATTTGTATTGATACAATGCGTGATTCTTTTAAGGCCCATTCCTGCAGTGAGCTTCCCATGCAAGCAGGTGTCTTCATGCTGATGGGCTGAATGTGTGGATCTGATTGCAGGATTGGGGCCTTATCCACCTATAAACCCCAAGTAACTCCAGTGAAGTCAGTGGAGTTACACTATTGTAAAACTGATATGAGATCCAAACTGGGCCCACTGTGTTCAGTGCTGTAAACACTATGAGGGGATCCTCAGCTGATGTAAATTGTCATAGCGCCATTGAAATCAGCGACCAATTGATCAGTTCATTACACCATCTGAGGATCTGCCTCTCTAATCATTTATTTAAAATAACTTCTTTTTTTGTGGCAGGCACAATATCTGATCATCTCCCATCGACAGCAGCGTTAGGTTCAACTGTTTACAATGGCAAAGATTCTCCCAAACAACAGCTGGTGAAAAATAACCTGCCAGCTCTGACAAGACCATCAGTCTTAGGTACCTTTGAACTTTGTGTTTAAACAATCTAAATAGTATATTCTGATTTGGTTACCTGAGGGGAAATTGAAGTATCCTATTTGGCATAAATTCCTCTGTTTCTGGATCAGAATATTCCCCTAAGAGTCATTGTGTTAATAAAATCTCTTGTTCTTTATTAACTCTCAAGGTGTGTTCTATGTATTTTCTGACATGGCTTCTGTGGAAGTCAGAACAGTAATTATTATCAGGGCCGGCTCCAGCATTTCTGCCGCCCCAAGCGCAAAAAAAAAAAAAAAGCCACGCTCACGATCGGCGGTGGCAATTGGAAAAAAAAAAAAAAAAGAAAAGCCGCGATCGGCAGCGGCAGTTTGGCGGCAGGTCCTTTGCTCCTAGAGGGAGTGAGGGACCTGCCGCCCCCGAATTGCCGCAGGTGCCGCCTCTCTCCCTTGGCCGCCCCAAGCACCTGTTTGTTAAGCTGGTGCCTGGAGCCGGCCCTGTTTATTATTTTTACTTCATTTTACTCTTATTTTAGTTTGAAAAGAAAGCAGGCTTTACTCAGCGTCCAGACTCTTGGAAGGATTTATCTGTGTCAGTTTCTTATAGTCACTCCAGAACAGGTTTTATACATCAATTCAATGATCCAGAAAAGCTTTATTCTGACCAGTCCGAAGCTACTTATCAAAGGATGCAGTCCACATTGGGAAAGATCATTCCACTTAGACATCTAGCTCCAGATTTTAAGACACCGTTCACATTATTCTTTGGACTGCACCAGGAACAATATTGTTTTTAAATGGTTGTCCAGCATAGTTCTGTCTGATCTGTGACTGCCAAACTTTTCTGCGCAAGCACCATGGAGCTGCTGTTTGGGCAGGAAAACTCTTAATAGCTGTATCATAGCCAAAATCAGATTTGAGGTTAATTTTAGGTTATCTTCACTGAATTGCACTGCCAGCATGCCTCATCCCAGTTCAGTTTCTATGCCCACTCAGTCCTTCACCACTTTGCCTCTCTAAGTGGATGGGCACTTGCTTATTAGAAAATGGACTGATCTCACTGTCTCATTTCACAAATTTCAAAGTAGCAGCCGTGTTAGTCTGTATCTGCAAAAAGAACAGGAGTACTTGTTAGTCTCTAAGGTGCCACAAGTACTCCTGTTCATTTCACAAAGAAAACCATCAGATGTCAGTTAATTACATAACCCGTGTGAGACTTGGCAGGATTTGGGGATTTGCAAAAAATAAGCACATTATATTGATTTGCTCTTCTTGAAATTGTGCCTTCTGCTGTGTATTATGCTGGAAAGATAAGTAGAACAAATGGCCATATATTGCCCTCACGTGGGGAAAATATAAAGGACAAAAGGCATCTTTTTATTAGATCCTAGCTCTATGATGAATCTTCAAGTGAATAACTTTATTCCAGATCTGAAGGTATGCTAGTTCTGCATGTACATTGTAGTTTATTTTTGTATGGTATCTTTTACAAAGAAAATGTCATAACCTTTTTTTTAATCTATAAGACTCAAACTCAGGTTTTGAAGTATACATGGGAATAACCATTCTGTTGTCAAGATAGCCTTGACAGTGCGAATAGATGTGCTGGTACCTTTGTATATTAAGGTAGGGCGAGACTAAGAGCTGAGTCTTGCAAGATTCTGAGCAAAACCTAGAAAACCCTTAACATCCACTGGTCAGCAATGCCCATTGGTAACAGTGCAAGTTCACCATCCTGGAAATTTGCAGAAGTGCACAGGAAAACACAAGAAATCAAAGACCAGTAACTTCAGCAGAAATGTGGCTCAGCCTGGTGTTTGGTAGAACAAACGAAGGTGCCGGAGCCAGCTGCTGAGTCTCTCCAGCTGCCAACTTTGAATATCAGAGGAATAGAACTGATAACCAGTATGGGGTGGCAAAAATAATGATGGTGGCTAATGTTTTCAAAAGCTCCTAAGTCCCTGAATGCACTTTGGCAAATTTTATCCAATGACTCCTAATGGCTAAATCTGCTCATTTTGAGTCTTGTATCTGGACATACAAGGAATAAAACATATACGTTCTTGGCTTCCAGGGTAAGAACATATTAATCAATGCTATACTAGTATCGTTTTCCCAAAACTCACAGTGCTGTAAAATAGATGAACTGTGCTACCATGAATCACACGTCCGTGCCCTGGAGAGTTGAAATTATTAAGGTGTAATGTAGTACAGTAAAAAAAAGGTCATATACAGACTAGTGAGTCTGGGTGCATGTTTGATGCAAACTAGTATAATAATTAATGTGTATACAGGGCTGGTCTATCAAAAATCATGTCGGACTGTCATGCATGTGATTTAACAAATTAAAAATATTCCTCCATTTTGCATATTAATAATTTTCTGATGTATTAATATTACCCAGGCACTTTAACAAATTCAGGGCCTCCTAAAAAGCGCCACAAAGGATGGTCTCCAGAGTCGCCATCATCGACTGAAACTTGGAACTTGCAGCCCAACCTGCAGACTCCAAATAGAAATAAAAATGGTAAGTTAGTTGAATTGTTTTGTCTAAAAGATAATGAGTGAAGGGTGAGATTTCACAAGGTATTTAGGAGCCTAAAGATCCATCTAGGTGCATCAGATGATTTTGAAAAGTGCCTCAGCATCTAACTGCTTTGAAATCAGTCTTGTAATCTACTAGCTTTCCTTAAAATAGTCTTTTTATCTCCTGTTGTTTGGAGTATGACTGCTGTCAAAAATGGGATATTGAAAAAAATGATACATTTTGCTGATTTTTAATTCCCCTCTCTAGGTATTTATAGCAAGAACATTCCCTTGGAATCAGAACACCTGAATATGTTACTATAGTGGAAAAATGCAGATCATACATGTTTGCTGTTGATAAAGCCATACCTGTCCATATTATTGAACTCATGCCAGCATGTTGTTTTTTATGCTCATTTTGCAATGTTTAGACATGTGTGATACTCAAGGGCTTGGAAATGTAATTATTACTCGAAGGAAGCCAACATCATAAATACAGGCTTTATTAGCATTTCATGAGTCATTTGTTTTGTAATTGTAAAAAGAATGGAACATTGATCTTGAATGCACATGCTGGTTGGTGTTTAATACTCTTCATCAAGAAAAACAACATTCTGAATTTATTTGCATCAATATGATTATTATTTGATCGTATTAACATTATGAATTAATTCTTAGATGTGGGAGGACTATCATGTTTGACACATTCTACTCTGGTGGGACCAGTCTCTTCTCCAATGGTGGCCTCTGGAGAACCAGTTTCTGTTCCTGATAACTTGCTGAAAATATGTAAAGCAAAACCAGTTATATTTAAAGGTAAAAAAAACTATCCGTGTATGTAAGAGACATGCAAAGTTATTGGCCTGCTTTTATAATTAGGGAAGAAACTTTAAACACACTCGACGCAGGCTTAAAGGCAATTTAATGTGTTCTGAGAGCAAACTTATATGGCATTTTACATGTGCAAACATTAGCTAATTAACTTGATAATTATAAGAAATAACCCCAAAACCCAACCAATCAACCCACCCCGGCAAAAACCTAAAACAAAAAGCAAAGCTCCAAAGAGCTTAAGGTTGTAATTCTGCTCCCATGCAAATCAAATGCTTAATTCCCATTTAATGCAATAGGAACAAGATTGGTCAACAATTCAGGAGTGTAAGGCCATAAATTAGTGAATTGGCCTTTGTAGATTTAAATTTGTGATGGTTACTCTGTGATTACATCTCAGTCTAGACTAAAGTAGACATTATCTACATCACAGTTCTATCAGGTACTTTAGGAACACCTGTAGTCTTTGTTTGGGTTGGGATGGGGGAGTATTAGAAAGCATTACAGCTTTGTTGCATTGTGAGGGACAGATGTAAAGCTCGCACAGTCTATTCATGTAAAATGCTGGCTAAGTAGTAAGGTATTATCTTCTTTAGGGTATTATCTTCTTTGGGGAGCAGCCATGATACACCTAGGGTACATCTACACTGGAATAAAAGCAACAGAGGGTCCTGTGGCACCTTTAAGACTAACAGAAGTATTGGAGCATAAGCTTTTGTGGGTGAATGCCCACTTCATCAGACGTAAGTAATGGAAATTTCCAGAGGCAGGTATAAATCAGTATGGAGATAACGAGGTTATTTCAATCAGGGAGGATGAGGTGCTCTGCTAGCAGTTGAGGTGTGAACACCAAGGGAGGAGAAACTGCTTCTGTAGTTGGATCGCCATTCACAGTCTTTGTTTAATCCTGATCTGATGGTGTCAAATTTGCAAATGAACTGGAGCTCAGCAGCTTCTCTTTGGAATCTGGTCCTGAAGTTTTTTTGCTGTAAGATGGCTACCTTTACGTCTGCTATTGTGTGGCCAGGGAGGTTGAAGTGTTCTCCTACAGGTTTTTGTATATTGCCATTCCTGATATCTGACTTGTGTCCATTTATCCTCTTGCATAGTGACTGTCCAGTTTGGCCAATGTACATAGCAAAAGGGCATTGCTGGCACATGATGGCATATATAACATTGGTGGACGTGCAGGTGAATGAGCCGGTGATGTTGTAGCTGATCTGGTTAGGTCCTGTGATGGTGTTGCTGGTGTAGATATGTGGGCAGAGTTGGCATCGAGGTTTGTTGCATGGGTTGGTTCCTGAGTTAGAGTTGTTATGGTGCGGTGCGTGGTTGCTGATGCGTGGTTGCATTCACCCACGAAAGCTTATGCTCCAATACTTCCGTTAGTCTTAAAGGTGCCACAGGACCCTCTGTTGCTTTCTACAGATTCAGACTAACACGGCTACCCCTCTGATACTGGAATAAAAGACTCATGGCATGGTCATGGCTGGCCCAGGTCAGCTGACTTGGGCTCTGGGACTAAAAATTGCTGTGTAGATGTTCAGGCTTGGGCTGGAACCTGGGCTCTTACCCCCCCGTGGGGTCCCAGAGTTTGGGCTCCAGCAGGAGCCTGAATGTTTACATTGCAGTTAAACAGTCCTGTAGCTAGAGCCAACTGACATGGGCCAGCTGCAGATGTTTAATTGCTGTGTAGACACAGCTTTAGAGTTAGTACACACCAGCTGGGATGTAAAATCTAGTGCACACCAGTGTGTCACACACTAACTCCATGTGGACCCTGCTGGCACACACTGAAAGTTCCCTAGTGTGCATTGATGCAGTACTGTTTGAAATGGGACTATGTCAGCACACACTAAGGAACACTGAGTGTGTGCAAGGGTCCACACAGTAAGTGCACACTAGTGTGTTGCACACCAATGCACTTTGTAGACAAGCCCTAAGTCAATGTGCAATACTCTTCTCTCAGGGGAAGCTCCTTCTGAGCATCTGAAATCAACAGTTCTGTTCTGTATATGGGACTTCACTTTGTAACAACTTTGCTCCTCTGAGTTGGGATTGAACCTAGGACTTTCAGCCTCTAAAATACAGGCTTCTACCACTTGAGCTACCTCCATTAGCTGGTAATACCCTTAATTTCTTATTCTCTATGTGGAATGTTTTCAGTCCTTATATTTAAGGTACTCAGTGGCTTGTGCCCAGCATATCTAGAAGATCACCTAAAGCTCTGGGATGAAGACCATGGTCGACTTCTCTGCTCATCTGGTATAGGGGAGCTAGGGTAAAGTTCATCTGTGCAGGTGATAGAGCTTTGTTGGAGGCTGGTCTGAGACTGTGGAATGAACTCCCACAGGAACTAAGGACCTTCACAAACCTCACCACTGTCCACTCCAAGTGCAAGGTGCACTTTGACTGGCCTTCTCTAACTAAACACAAAACAGCATGTACAACAAACCCCCAACAACCCCTCCCCCAGCAAAATCCAACCAAACAGAAAACCTGACCAAAACAAACCACTCCACACACAGTTGTTCCCTTTGGAAGAGGATGAGAGAATGAACCACAGCACACGTGGCCGATGTTATTTACATTGCTTAATGTGCTCCTGCAAGGCACTTAGCTTCTGTGGTGCGGATCACAGTATAGCAGCTATCTAGAATAGAACTAGTCATTATGGGGACACAACACATGAAGCCAGGGTGTTACACATGGCTTCACCTACTACTTTTAAACTCTCTCGCTGACTCCCCTGAGCACTGAAATATTATTCGAGCTGTTACCATTTAAAGTGTTAGTGACCTGTTTGATGGCGGCATAGTGAATTATTAAATTAAGTTTATCTGACAAGTGCAAATATTGTTTATATTACAGGTCATGGGAACTTCCCTTATCTTTGTGGGAATCTTAATGACATTATAGTCAGCCCTCTTTTGTACACCTGTTACAGAAATTCACAGTCCATATCTAGGGCTTATGAACAGTACGGTGCCTCTACAATACAGCCTATTTCAGAGGAAATGCAGCTTTTGCTAACCGTCTATTACCTTGTTCAACTAGGTGAGTTTTTTGCACCTGTGTAGAATCTTGGACTAGAATTATTACATTTTGCCATTGGTGAGTAAAGACTAAGATTTCTTAGACTAGGTGCTTTGTAGATTAACTAAAGGAGCTCCTGCTGTAGTGAAAGAGCTGATTGCTGGGTCTTAAAAAAATATAGGGCCAAATACTGAGACATGCTGAGCATCTGCAGTTCCCCCGGGATTAAGTCCTTAATAAGTTCTATCTCCCGTTGAAATCAGGACTGCCAAAAATGTTTATGGACTCTCAAATCAGGATTGGATATCTTTGGGAAAGATGTACTCTAGTTCAATGACAATCTGTTGGGCTGGATGGAATCACTGTGTGGAATTCTGTCACCTATGTTATCACAGAATCATAGAATATCAGGGTTGGAAGGGATCTCAGAAGGTCATCTAGTGAAACCCTCTGCTCAAAGCAGGACTAATCCCCAACTAAATCATCCCAGCCAGGGCTTTGTCAAGCCTGACCTTAAAAACCTCTCAGGAAGGAGATTTCACCACCTCCCTAGGGAACCCATTCCAGTGCTTCACCACCCTCCTAGTGAAAAAGTTTTTCTTAATATCCAACCTAAACCACCCCCACTGCAACTTGAGACCATTACTCCGTGTTCCGTCATCTGGTACCACTGAGAACAGTCTAGATCCATCCTCTTTGGAACCCCCTTTCAGGTAGTTGAAAGCAGCTATCAAATCCCCCCTCATTCTTCTCTTCCGCAGACTAAATAATCCCAGTTCCCTCAGCCTCTCCTCATAAGTCATGTGCTCCAGACCCCTAATCATTTTTGTTGCCCTCCGTTGGACTCTTTCCAATTTTTCCACATCCTTCTTGTAGTGCGGGCCCAAAACTGGACACACTACTCCAGATGAGGCCTCACCAATGCCGAATAGAGGGGAATGATCATGTCCCTTGATCTGCTGGCAATGCTCTTACTTATACAGCCCAAAATGCTGTTAGACTTCTTGGCAACAAGGACACACTGTTGACTCATATCCAGCTTCTCGTCCACTGTAACTCCCAGGTCCCTTTCTGCAGAGCTGCTGCCTAGCCACTTGGTCCCTAGTCTGTAGCAGTGTATGGGATTCTTCCGTCCTAAGTGCAGGACTCTGCATTTGTCATTGTTGAACCTCATCAGGTTTCTTTTGGCCCAATCCTCCAATTTGTCTGGGTCCCTTTGTATCTTATCCCTACCCTCCAGCATATCTACCACTCCTCCCAGTTTAGTGTCATCTGCAAACTTGCTGAGGGTGCAATCCACGCCATCCTCCAGATCATTAATAAAGATATTAAACAAACCTGGCCCCAGGACCGACCCTTGGGGCACTCCGCTTGATACCGGCTGCCAACTAGACATGGAGCCATTGATCACTACCTGTTGAGCCCGATGATCTAGCCAGCTTTCTATCCACCTTATAGTCCATATATAGAATGGCAGACTAGTTGCTCATAATTATCCTTTCTGGCTTTAAAATCAAAGAATATCCATTTTGCATTCCAGCAGTGGTCCAAAAAGTCATTGTTGAAATGATAAAGGACCCTGACATTTGGGTCCAGCAGACCTCTGCTCTGTGTAGGAACCAAGGATGGAACAAAAGTGGTTATATGGCAGATTTGCTCCCGTTGACTGCTAGGCCTGCTGAGGCCTGGCTTTAAACTATGCTGAGGGTTGCTTTAACTTACACTGAGCGTAACATCTCTCAAACACTAGCCATGCCCTCCCTTCCCCGCCAAGCCAGGCCCTGACACACCCCATTCACCAGTGGGATGTTGGAAGAGTGTGGTGTAGAGTCTTAGCCAATTAGGGATTCCCCAGTGCTGAGGGAATGTTCTGCTCCCAGTTAGGGAAGCTTTACATGGTGACACAAAGGGGCTGCAATGTGGACTGGAATCTGGCCCTAAATCTTTTATATGGGCAAAGGGCCTGATTGTGCTGTAAACCAACTGTAACACCAGTGAAGACAATGTAGTTGTGTGTGTAAAACCAGAGCAAAATCAGTCCTCAAAGGATTTTAATTTGCTGTATTTTTCAGAGGGGAGGGGCTTGATTTTAAGTTCGACATCATTTGCCAGTGATTTATAATGGGCCTCTAATGCTGATGTTTCTTTAGCTCCAGACCAGGTCCCTTTGATTGAGGATTTGGAACAAATATTCATGCGCTCGTGGCGGGAGTCGCACCTCTCTGAAATACGTCAGTATCAGCAGGCCATTCCACAGGCTTTCCCTCCAATTCCCAGCCAGATTGCACCAATGACATCGGCCCAGCTTCCCTGGCTAGCAGGGCTGGCAGCCAGCTCTTGCAATGACAGCGTCCATATCATCGAGTGCAGTTACTCTCTGGCAGAGGGACTTTCAGAAATGTTTAAACTGCTCATTGAAGGGAAGCTAGTGAAGACGAACTATGTGGTGATCATATGTGCTTGCAGAAACAGAGCATTAGATTCCTGCATTGCGGTAACAGGTGAGATCCCTAGGGAAAAATCTTGAGACAAACCTGGAAAACTCCATCATTTTCTGTTCTGAAAAGTTAGTTGGGTTAACTTGCTTGCATGCCCTTGCACACCCTTGCTTGTGTATGGGTGCCCTTAGCCATGCTACTTGCTAACTTTTCCTTTGTGTTCTCCCGAAGACAGCTGAAGTCCTATATAGGCTATGCTGATAATATTGTGAAGAATTATTGGAACTAAGATCTAAGGGTTCATTTTGAAAGCAGTATGGCTCGGATGAATGACAAATCCAAGACTGAGGTTTTTACTCATGAAAGCTTATGCCCAAATAAATCTGTTAGTCTTTAAGGTGCCACCAGACTCCTTGTTGTTTTTGTAGATACAGACTAACACGGCTTCCCCCTGATACTTAAATCCAAGACTGTTTTTGTACAGTCATTTCCATATATTGCTTTGCAAACATACTTTCTGAGACAAAAGACAAATAGAGGGGGAGCATAAGACTGTTTGTTTGGGGAGGTGGGAGAGAAAGATGCTGATTTCTGTTACTTTTGTTTTGGGGGACTATGCCTTTCGATAGGTATTGTTCTAGTTATTTTATCAATTAAGTAGAGAATTTTTATTTTTATTAGAACTGAATTCAAAATTGAAATTCAAATTAAAAAGAGCTTATTTTTTGTCTTTTAGGGAAGTACCAGGCACGAGTACTGTCTGAGAGCATGCTTACCCCAGCGGAGTATCAGAAAGAAGTTAACTATCAACTAGTTACTGGGAAAGTGGAAACATTGGGCTCTTTTTTTAGCACCCTTTGTCCAGGTATGTAACATGCCATAAATAGACACAGTTTTAAGAGCCTGATCCTTGTAAGTCAGTGGCAATTGCAGGAGCTCATCACTTTTCAGGAGCAGGGTATATAATCAGAATACGTACAAACGAGACAAGGAAGATCTGGGAAAGTACATTTGGTCTCTCCTTAAGAAATTCTCCTGGAGTGTGTCAATTTATAAATACCTATATTTTAATAAAAATGCATGAATGTATAGTTGTGTTCTATTTCTGACTGCGCAGGACAGGCACATTGAAGGGTGAATGCGTTTGATGCATGCACATAATTTCCATTGATACTAATGAACATGTTCAGATTAAGAGGAGAATTTGAGTACTCCCCTTCCACATCTCAGCATGCACTCAATCCTGAGCCCTTTAAATGAGAGAGAATAGTATCGAGTCACCAGTAGGGATGCTGATCATGGCTCCTTTCCACTTGCAATCCAATAAGGTGAAATAAATGGAGGGGAGCTGGTGCTGCAGGCAGGGGAGCCAGCAAGAACAGTGTGCACAAAGTACGTCATGAGCAGAGCTGAGTGAATGAGGGATTTTTTGGTTTGGGTGCCTAACCAAAAAAAATGGTTTGAAATTAATTATTTTGGGTTTTCTCACTGAAACAAAAACCAAAAACTAGACAAACGAGTAAAATATAATTTTGGATTGAAAAACACTCGAAATGAAATGAAAAAAGAAAAAAGAAATGGAATGGTTTGGGTTTTTCCTTTTGTTTCATTTTTGGTGGTTTTTCTCCTTTTTCTTTTTAAAAAATAAATATAGCTAAATTTCAAAATGTTTTTAAATGGTCAGAATGAACTGTTTTGATTTTTTCAAAAAAAAGTTTGTGGGTTTTTTTGGCCAAAACTATTTGCCAAATTTGACCTGAATTTGTGAATAGTTTAAGTGCCCCAATAAATGCTTTTTTTTTGTTTTTTAGCAAATTTACCATTTGCCAAAAAATTTTCATCTAGCTCTAGTCTACAAGCCACCAACTAGCCATTTGAGAGTGATTCTGTTTTCTTAGAACTGTTAGACATATGTCTATGTCGGTGGCTGCCTCTGCCCCCATTTTCTGTTAACGATGACTCTCACAAACACTCAGGTGCTTCTTTTCCTTGGGCAGTAAGAGTAACTGAAAATCCTCAGAATAGCTTCCAGGCACATCATGTTCACTCACTAGACTGCAGTTAAGAATCTAGAGCCTGACCATGCTCAGCTCACTCCGGGTGTACTAAAGTGTCTCTGCACAAGTGCTGAGCAAACTGAGTACTCAGTGCTAACGCTGTGTCCTGTATATCTTTCAACAAGACTGAACAGGTTGTAAGGAGGATCCTTATGTGGATGCATATTCCATGATATACAGTGGCAGAATTCAGTAAAATATGTCTGTTTTCTGCCATATGAATAGCTAGAGAAGCCCATATTGCAGGCTTACATGGGCTGCAGAACTTGTTTTGTAAACATCGCTCACTGGGATTTAGAAATCAAACTAAGTCTGTAGTGACGGAACTAAAAGTAAGGTTTTATAAGCAATTCAGGTTTGCTTTATATTTTATTTAACAAATAAATTACAATGATATAAAAAGAGAGCATATTTTAAGACATAAGGTGGCAGAGTTAAGATTAAGTGTACAACCTTACTTCTGTTGTGTGCCTTTGATTCTGAGTATTCCATTTTTTGTCTACTATGGCTCTCTATCCATTTGGCCACACTACCTAAATGGGGAGGAAGGGTGAGCTATGGCTATGGCTAAAGCGCTGGACTGGGACTTTTAAGACCTGGGTTCTATTCCCCTCTTTACTGATGGATAACCTTGGGCAAGTCACTTCACCACTCCCTGCCTCAGTTTCCCCATCTGTAAAGTGGGTTTAAAGATACTGACATCCTTTATTAAGCACATTCATGTCTTCAGATGAAAAACACTGTATAAAAGAGCTAGGGATTGTCTGTTGATTTTTTAATTTAACATTGTATTAAGTCTTGTGCTTTGCAGGGAATCTTATCTAATGACATTCTTTTATTTTTAAATGTATCCCTTACACTATGGCTGGGACCTGCCTATCCCCTTCCTGTGGGATGACACAGGAATATAATTGACCTAGGTTCCGTTAACATAGGGCCTGGTTCTCCTGTCTCTTACATCCATTTTCTATTGGTGTAATTCCATTGACTTCAATGAGGTTAGTCCTGATTTACACTGGTAGAAGTGAGAGGAAAAACTGGCCCGTAGTTTCTTTGCCCTGGGTGTTGATTTGGTTTTGTTATGACTATGGGAGCCATTCACAGAAGAGTTTAATTGTGTACCATGGATACTAATATCCACTGTCCTTTCAATGTGGTAGATGGTGACATTGAGGTTCTGCTGGACAAGTTTTATCAAGAAAATCAAGGCCAGAGGTCTTCATCTCTTTCTACTTCAGTGAATAAGCCAACAGCATTGGATATAACTGGAGCAGCTGTGTGCACAAGTAAGTAATGAAGGTGTCTGAAGATGTAGCAGAGCAGGGTGTCTCTCCTTCAAGACAAACTAAGGCCCTGATCCTGCAGTTGGATCCATGTGGGCAGAGCTTTTATCCCTTTGCAGAGTCCCAAACTCAGGTTAATAGAAACTCCTCTTGTTTCGGTCCTCCAGGTTTGCATGGATGGAAGTTCCACTTCCTTCCTGTGGATCTCCTAGTCTCTGAACCTTAAGGTTGGACCTTAACTGTGCAGCAGCTGAGCTTCAGCCCTGAGGAGTTTGAGAGTCATAGGATTAAAAGATGGTGGTCCACAATTATGCAAATATCCAATTTCACAAAGGTTTTTTGGATGCCCCTTTAGCTTTCATGAAAGCAGAGTCCGAACTCAATAAGCAAGCTACTTTAAAGATTTCCAGACTTTAGGGAGAGTTTGTATAAGACTAGGCTTCAGTCATTCAGCTGAACAGATTTTTGCCTCTTTCCAGGTTATAATGTTGAACGGCATCAGATTCGTCCATTCCAGCTAGCAGTGGCTCAGAAATTGCTGTCTCATGTTTGCTCAATTGCTGACTCCAGCACTCAAAATCTTGATTTGGGTTCCTTTGAGAAAGTTGATTTTCTGATTTGTGTTCCTCCCTCCGAAGTGACATATCAGCAGACACTGTTTCACCTCTGGCATTCAGGTGCTCATTATTAGCTAGATTTATTTTATATATGTACAGGAAATTGTTAGCTGCATCTGACCCCTGCCCCATTTCTTTAGGTGTTTTATTAGAACTTGGCTTAGAAAAGGAGCAGCTTACAAAGCAGAGGATGGAACAATATGTTGTGAAGCTGGATGCAGAGGCCCAGACTAAATTTAAAGTCTTTTTGCAAAACTCTATGCAGAATCCACATACGCTGTTTGTACTTATCCATGATCATGCACACTGGGATCTGGTGAGGTAAGAACAGCTTCATTCTTAGGCCATTTTTAGAGAGATTATTATTAATTATTGTTGTTATTGTTCGTATTCTTGGATCATTGCTTCATCTATGACACCCCCTTGTATACATCCCTCCACTGGCTTCCCCTTTCTATGCATCAAACATTAAATGCTTCCTTTTAAGGCCCTTGGTGATCTATCTGCACCCTGCCTATGATCTCTTATGCTTTATCGAGACATCAATGCCAGCCTTCATTGTCCATCAGTTACATTTTCCCACAAGTACCTTCATGCATTCTTTCAGGCTGTCTCTCATGTATTGGAGGAGCTCTGTGTAAATATGTGCAAAGTCACCACAATATCCACCTTCACATCTCTCTTTCAAATGCCCTTCTGCTGCAGTGCCTGCAGAAACTCCACAGTGGCTGGGCAGTTGGTATGATGTACTAGCTGCTTATTATGGAGCAAGTTGGAAACTTTTTTTGATGGTATGTTTTTTTCAGTTGAAAAATGCCAATTTTGTCAAAATCAGAATGTCCTCTGGTTTCTGCCAGGTCACCCACCCACATCCCCAGCTCCTTGGGGAACCCGGGCTCCCAGCTCTTCAGCAACATGCCGGGCGGGGGACTTCAGAATCAGAGGACATATTGCATTTCAGAAACACCAAAACGCTCTCACTGCAGGAATGTGTCAGTGTTTCTAAAATAAAAAAGATGGCATTTCACTTCTGTAAGGAATGCCAAGGTTTTGAGAGTTTGTCCTGATTCAGGATGAACATTTTTCCAAAACATTGACATTTTTCACAAAAGTGAAATTCAGTTTCTCTACCAGCTTAATTTACCAATTATAATTTATTGGAGAATGGGTGAGATCCCAGAGGACTAGAGGAAGGAAGACATAGCACTTACCTTTAAAAGGGAGAACAAAGATGGCCCTAGGAATTATAGACCAGTCAGCCTAACTTTGACACCTGGAAAGATATTGGAGCAAATTATTAAACCATCAATTTGTATACACCTAGAGGATAATAGGGTCCTAAGTAAGAGCCAATATGGGTTTGTCAAGAACAAATGTATCACTAAAGGGTCTTGCTGGTGGTATTATATGGTTGTCACATTTGTTCTGCTTTATCGACACCTTCCATGTATTTGTTGACAGGTTTACTGGCTTAGTGGATGTGGGGAAGCTGTAGACTTGATATATCTTGATTTTAGTAAGGCTTTTGACACAATCCCACATGACATTCTTTTAGTAAACTAGGGAAATGGGTCTAGATGAAATTACTGTAAGGTTGATGTGCAACTAGTTGAAAAACTATACTCAAAGAATAGTTATCAATGGTTTGCTGTCAAATTGGGAGGACATATATAGTGGGGTTCCCCAGAGGTCTGTCCTGAGTCCAGTACTAGTCAATATTTTGATGAATGATGTGGATAATGGAGTGGACAGTATGCTTACAAAATTTTCAGATGACACCAAGTTGGGAGGGGTTGCAAGCACTTTTCAGGACAGGTTTAGAATTCAAAATTATCTTGACAAATTGGAAAATTGGTCTGAAATCAACAGAATGAAATTTAATAAAAGCAAGTACAAAGTACTTCACTTAAGAAGGAAAAATCAAATTGGGAATAACTGGGTAGGCAGTAGTACTGCTGAAAAGGAACTGAGGTGATAGTGCAGGGGTCGGCAACCTTTCTGAAGTGGTGTGCCAAATCTTCATTTATTCACTCTAATTTAAGGATTCTTGTGCCAATAATACATTTTAACATTTTTAGAAGGTCTCTTTCTATAAGCCTATAACATATAACTAAACTATTGTTGTATGTAAAGTAAATAAGGTTTTAAAAATGTTTAAGAAGCTTAATTTAAAATTAAATTAAAATGCAGAGCCCCCTGGACCGGTTTCCAGGACCTGGGCTGTGTGAGTGCCACTGAAAATCAGCTCGCGTGCCGCCTTCGGCACGCATGCCATAGATTGCCTACCCATGTTATAGTGGATCACAAATTGAATATGAGTCAACAGTGTGACACAGTTGCAAAAAAGGCTAATACCACTCTTGGGTATATAACAGGAGTGTCGTATGTAAGACGTAGGAGGTAACTATTCTACTGGTGAGGCCTCAGATGGGGCATCGTGTCCAGTTTTGGGTGCCACACTTGAGAAAGATGTGGACAAATTGGTGAGAGTCTGGAGGAGAGCAACAAAAATAATTAAAAGTTTAGAAAACCTGGCCTCTGAAGAAAGGTTAAAAAAACTGGACATGTTTAGTCTTGAGAAAAGGAGACTAGGTGGGACCTGATAGGTCTTCAAGGTCTTTCAACACATTAAGGGTTGTTATAAAGAGGACGGCACCTGACTACAGTCCACAGAGAACCACATGGCTGTTGGTAATTGCTGTGGTGCCAGCCCCTTCTCAATCTCCTTGTGCAGTACGCTGGGGGCTGAGGGAAGTCTGCTATCACAGCCCCTAGCCTGCGGTGTAATCCACCGTGCCAGGGAGTTTCCAGTTGAGGAGATATGCGGCTTGCTTTCCCCTTCCTTTGTGCCACTGGAGTGGTGCAACGAGAGCAGAGTAAGGCCAAAGAATCCAGTCCTAAATTCCTTGTGGGTGGTTCATTGTGCTTTCGTGTCCAGGTTTGAGATGTTGACACGCATGAATTTGTCACAAGTGTACATTTATACAAATCACTTAGCAGAGTTTGGGGTTTCTTTTTGCAGCGCTGTTCACAGCCTTTATCCTCAAGCGGAACCATCTGTGGGACTCGTTGATAGATTGTTGAACTGCAGAGAGGTGAAAGAGGCTCCAAACATTTTGACACTCCATGTGACTTCCTTCCCCTATGCTCTGCAGACACAGCATACTCACATCAGCCCATACAATGAAATCCACTGGCCTTCATCGTACAGCAATGTAAGATGGATGTTTTCAGGATTTTAGGTTCATTCAATAACTATTTTACATTTACATGTTCTGAAAAACACTGGAGACCACATGTTCTTGTAAGCGAAATGATAAATAATGATGTCTGTGTCACTCCTATCTTTCCTCTTCCTCATTCAGTCTATAGATGCGTCTCTCTTATTCTTCCATCTCCTCCCCTTTTTTGTTTGTTCCCCTTCTGCCACTCACCTTCCTTCCATTTCTCCCCTCCCTTTCCCCAGTATCTATCAGTCCCTTTTCAGTCTATCCCCCATGCCTTTTATCTTCCAGACTGTTTGTCCCCTTCCAGTCCTCACCTCACTGTTTCTCACCCTCCCAGTCTCCTTACCCTCCACTACAGTTTTTGATGGCTCGTGGAAGGAGCAGCCTGAAGAGAAGCACTGGTTCAGGAGCTGCTTAAAGAAGAGCCCTTGATATCCTTCCCCTACTGTCTGCCCCTTTTTCTTTCCTCCTCTCAGGGGAAACATATTTCTATCTGCTCCCAATGAGAGGTGGCTGGCAGGAGGGAACAGGGTTAGCCACCTGAACTGGCATGTGTGGCATTGCTATGCTGCATTGCAACATGGCACAGCTATGATAGACAGATGACCCTGAGGCGACCAGATGTCCTAGGAATCCACTGAAATTTGTTGAAGCCTCCAGTTTCAATAAAACCATTCAGGACATCTGGTATCTGTAAATGTATGTGACGTTGGATCATTAGCTACTGAGAATGGGGGGGCCTGTGCTTTTTGTAGTGATCCAAATTTTCTCCCCCCCCCCCTTTTTTTTTTGGTGAGCTACTCACACTACTAAGGTATGTCACATTTTCATACCTCACTTGCCCATGCCTAAAAGAAATGAAGGTGTTTATTTGTAGACCAGATCCTGAGGAGCATTTTGTTCCCTCTCCATGAGCACTAATGTCATAATCCAGGTCTCTGGGCCATGCCTTTCTCTCTGGAGGGCTTCAACACCTTATTGGGTGGAAAGAAGTCCTACGATGTCACTCTGATCCCCAGTCTATTAAGGACAGAGCTGATGTAACTGCCAGCTGTATTAAGCATCCATAAACTTTATGCAAATATTTGTTAACAATAATAAGTGAATTATAATATTGGGAGTGTGTGATCCTGACTGCTCGGAGGAAGCTGCAAAGACCATGACTGATCCCTCCACTGAAGGCATCTGCCTGCTTCTTACAAAATGGTCTGCAATCATAGGTTTTAATCTTCATTGTTTCTGAATTCTGAGAAAGAAGGAGGCTCTGAAAAGTTTTTATTAAATCTTCACCTTACCAAGAGATCATTGCATTTCCTCTCACACATCTCACCATGGTTATCCATGCTTTTGATACCTCTATCTTAGGCTTAATTCATATGCTCTACATGGAAATAACCAGAATGTGGTTCATGTGTGCAAGGTGGACCAGTGAGAGCGCATTATACTTACTATCAGAAAAGTTCCTTAGCTGTTTTTCCGACATTTTTTCAATATTTTTCTCCAGACTTTTATTTTTTTGGCTCATACATTTTCTGATGTGTGGAAAGATGATGTGTCAAGTAGTTCAAAACTGTGTAGTCTTTCTACTGTGCACAAGATAAAAATATATATAAATCTACCCAGATCCCCAGCTAGTGTTAATTGTAAGTAAGCTTCATTGAAGTAATTGGAATGACACCAATTTAAACCTTCTGAGAATGACCTATTGTGAGTATGAATGTGTGTGTATATGTATGTGGATTATTTTATATATACGTGTGTGTGTGTGTGTGTGTGAACGAGATATAAATAATGTCTATATATGGGTGATGGTAGATTGATGAATTATATATAATTCATCAATAAGTTTTATCCTTAAATTGCTGTTGTCTTATTTACTTTAGGGAATAGATCTATACCATGAAAACAAGAAATATTTTGGGTTGTCAGAATTCATTGAATCCACCCTTTCTGGACACAGCCTTCCGTTACTTCGATATGACAGCTCTTTTGAAGCTATGGTCATGGCTTTAGGAAGAAGGTACAGTACATTCTTTGGTTTAAAGCATTATGAAATTTGAGAGATAGTGTGGTCTAGTGGGTGGGATACTGGGCTGCAAGTCAGGAGACCTGGGTTCTTTCTATTCCTGGTTTTGCCACCGACCTAGGGCAAATCACGTTACCTCTTTTTGTCTCCTTTTCTGCTCCTACCCTTTCTCAGTTATCTTTATTTGGACTGGAAGCTATTCAGGGCAGGAGCACTCTCTTGCTACGTGCACGCCTTCTAGCACAGTGAGCCCCTGGTTTTGGCTGGTGCCTATAGGCACTACAGAAATAATATTACAAACCAATCTTGTGTTCAAAGTGAAATGTTAGAAATTAACTAACCCCCAGCCAATACTTTTTGACTGTTTTAGTGGGACCACAAAGAGCAGGTGAGATTTCACTTTGGCTCATGGAGTTAAATCAATGAAAGACTCAGTTAGGGAGAATCCTGTAGAACATCATCAGAGCTTGAAAAAATGTCAGTGAGCTGATTTGCACCATGTGGAGAGATTCAGATTAAAAACGTAGTTACTCCAAATGCATAGTAATTGTAATGTAGGTATATTTTTTGCATGCACAAAACTCCAGTAGGACTCCTTGGAGGTGTTAAGGTGTGGACGTAATAAAAGATCGAGCAAGCAGAACTTTGCAAAATTGTACTAATGACTGGGGGAATCTGTTTGTATTAGGGATAAATCCAGCTCTTTCTATTGATTTTAGTAGTAGTTGAATCAGATCTTTCATGAGTAAAAAGCAAGGATAATGCACTATGAGGAGTACTTTGTTCATTTATATGACAAGTGCATTTTAGTTTTGATTAATATTACTGCATAGTACTCTAGCAAATATCCAGTAGTATGTTTTGCAAATGTGATGAAGTCCTAATAATAACAGGAGATAATATAACTTCACTACCCCACTTAGCTATTGCATCTATACTGAGAAGTGGAGAGATTGCACCATTGGTCTTGGAATTACAGAATTTGCAGATTACCTGTGGGTCAATGAGGTTCTACTGTGTATTGGGCATGATTTTTCACCTGGATTCAATTTTGAGTTTTAATAATTTTTACAAGGGCAGCATACTCACTTTAATTCTAGGATTTTAATGCTTCACAATTTATTTCAGATTTCCCAGATTACACAGTGCAGTGATAAGGACATTTGTCCTTGTACAGCATTACTCTGCAGCTATGATGGCAGTAAGTGGCCTGTCACAGATGAAGAATTACACCTCAGTTGAAACTCTGGAAATCACCCAAAACCTTATAAACTCTTCAAGGCAATGCCCTAGTGGTCATGGCTTCATGGTGGTGTTAAGAATTCCTTGCATTCCATTGGCTGCTGTGGCGTATGAACGACTTTATCACGTAAGGGAAAGACTATCCCTTGCAGATAATTTTGAAATCATCTTGGGAAATCCTAATTCTGGAATCACCATAGGGAAGCACTTTGTGGAGCAACTAAAGGTAACTTGCAGAATGACATTGCCTGAAAAGAATCTCTGAGGAGCAGTGCTTTCAGTGGGTGGGTGGTGATATAAAGGTTTTATTGGCATCAGATTTGGATGTTAGTGATGGAGATGGCTATTTCCCGGCAAAATTAAAATTCCCTGAAGAGCCTGACTCCTCTCTATCAGACACATCCATCTGTCATTCCTATAGCCAGCTTCAGATGGCTGCTCAGGAGGGCCTTTACAAACGTGATTAGAATTCCCAACCACCAACAGCTTTAGCCCCAATCAGCTTCATTGCATTGGACTGTGGCATCGATGAATCAACATGGTGGTAAAGACCAGGTGAAAATGAAAGCTACTTTTGGTTTGAAAAAACCTTTACCAGAGCAGAGAGGTGGTTTCCCCTTGTGAGCAAACCTCAGTGGCCAGTTTGGAATTGTATTGCACAGTCTACCAGGCGTAAAGGCTTTGAATCAGTACAGTTACCCACAGGTCTCTGAATGGCCCAGGTTTTCCAAGCATGGTGCCTAATGTTTTCTGGACCTTCTGTGATTTTAATATGAAAATGCTGGAAATAATAGATTCATAGATTTCGAGGCTAGAAAGGACCACTATGATCACATAGTCTGACCTCAAGCATCACACATGTTGAAGTCTACAGACACTACCCCACTTAGTACAAATGCTGTCACCACATATTAAAACAAAAATATTTGTATTCTCTAAGCTAGGACTGTTCTTACATTCTGAGTCTGATTCATGTTGTTTATCTACTTAGCTCAACAGAGCTGAAGACAAGGGCTTGATTTTGAACTCATTCTGATATAAATCAGGAATAACTCTATGCTTTAAAGCTGATATAAGTGAATTCAGAATCACATGCCATGTTGTCTTAAGTGTCTTGTGCAACACTGCATATACTGTTGGTGCTTAATGAATAAATAAGGACCAGATAGTGATACCCTTGGTCCCACGGAGTAGTACCTTACTCATCAAGAAATCTCATTGACTAGGTACTACTCAGTGTGAATAAAGGTATCATCCAATGGGCCTGATTATCAAAGGGTAAGTGACAGCTGTGGTTAGAAGACTGGACCAACAAAGGAAAACCTTTATAGTGAGTAACTCTGCTTTCTGTCTTTGAAGATCAAGCTATACATCTTCACAATGGTTTCTCATGTTTCCTGGAGGAGCATTTGGATCTATATTTAGCCACTTATGGTAACAATTCATTAGAGTTCTGATATATAGTCATATTATGGGGCAGTTTATTATTGATATAAAACTTCTGAAAGAAGATAAGACCATTTTGCAACTGAGGACCTTTCAGTTTAGGGCCTGATCCTGCAATGATTTCTCTTGTGGAACTTCTGCAGAATTAGGTCCATACAATAGACAATAAATCATTTGTTTCTTCATTCTTAATTATGCCATATAAATATACCCACCAATGTTTTTATATTCTGTGACAGATATGGCAGAAAATTGAAGATGCGGAGTGGAGGCCACAGACCTATTTGGAATTAGAAGGTCTGCCTTGCATATTAATATTTAGTGGAATGGACCCCCAAGGGGAAGCCTTGCCAAGGTAGGAAGGAAATACTGACAAATATTTCCATGACATTTGTTCATTCCCAGTGGCTCACAACTTCCTTTTTCTCTGCACCCTTCAAATGGCTGAAAAATCATTCTGCAACCTGCTGTGTCCCATAATCCTTTGTGGGTGCAAAGGCTGGTGAAATTTGAATGACAGGATGATTTTTGGTAGTTTCTATTTCAAAAAAGTGGAACATTTGTGGTGTAGTAGGTTGGTGGTAATGGTTGTGAGGCTGAGCTGTGGGGTGCAGTCTTTCATTTTCATAACATTCCCAATTATTCCTGTTTTATAGATGAGGAAACCAAGACACAAAAAGATTCCACTAACCGTTGGTGTAGGCAGGTGCAGTTCCCATCAACATCAGTGTTGTGCCTGCTTATGAATTAGTCCAAAGAGGTTAAGTGACATCCCTAGAGTAGAGAGAAAGTAAGTGTCAGAGCCAGGATTAGAACTCTGAAGAATCTGTCTCCAAAATTCATGCCTAATGCTTTAGATTATACTGCTTAAAGTAATAACAATGACACAATATAGTGGTGAATTTACTGAAAGACAGAACAAAGTGATATGAATGGGTCACTATCTCACACATCAGTTAAGTAGGCAATGACAAAATTCCTCATTATTTCTTTTGCAAACACAATCAAAGGTGTGGAATACCGTGAGTTTTCATAGTATCTTTTGGTTTCTTTCCAGATCATTGAGATATTGTGACCTACGTTTAATAAATTCCTCTTGCTTAGTAAGGACAGCCTTGGAGCAAGAGCTTGGCTTGGCAGCATACTTTGTTAGCTCAGAAATCCACATGGAGAAGGTGGTCGTGAATGATGTGTTGGAGAGTGACCCAGAGAAACTGAGCAGTACTGATAATGAAGATGAAGAAATAGTGACAGAAGGTAAATGAACCTGTGTAGTGCCAGTTCTCTTAAAAGGTATTCAAACAGCAATTGTGTATTAAATACTAATACCATAAATTTCAGCTAAGTGAGATGGACATTAGCCTTTAAGAGTGCAAAGCAAACTGTCAAAAGGAAGGGAACAGTAAATACATAAGTATACAGCAATCAGTAACATGGGGAGCTGCAAAAGATTGTGAGACATTATTTGAATTTACAGTGATGGTTTATGCACTTTTGGAATTAAACTTATCAAATAATGTTATTTGTACTTCCTATATATTGTGTCTTACAACTGAGGAATGCAAAGAATTTTATTAACATTAATTAGTTGAACCTTAGAACCCTTGAAAAGTCTTTTTTTTTTACCCATTTTACAGATGGGGGAACTGAAGCACAGAGAGCATAAGTGATTGCTCAAGGTCACATTCAAGGGACTGCTCAACTGAATACGGTGTTATTCAACACAAATAAGGGAGGCAGAATAGGGGCGAAAATTAACAGAAAGATGTATTTTGAGAGGGGGATGAAATTATATTGTTATCAAAGAGAAAGGTACAGTCTGGTTGTGAAGTTGGTTTAAAATCCCATTTTAAGGGTGGTCACCTGGTAGTACCAACATAGGGGCTACTGTGTCACTCATCCTCCATGCTGCTGGGATAGCAAAGAAGAGGAGGCATGACTAGCAACGAGGGAATGCGGCCGAGATACCTCTGCACTATGCCAGCTCTTCATTGCATTTTTGGCTCTCAGAGGCTGTTGTAGCTCAGCCAAAGTTAGAACAGCCCTTAGGCTGCTCCACCATAGCCTAGGAAGAATGGCCACACTCAGAACAGCACGTGAATCAGGGCACCTAGATGAGCTTTAAGCCACTTTTGCCCAGCATCCCTTCACTTTATGCACTTTAGCCATAGCAGAGAATGGGTCTTTAGAATTGTAATTCTCCTCCGTCCTCCCTCTTCTCATGAAACAGGCTCCACTTCAGAAAAGAGAAGTCCTGTCAAAAGAGAGAGATCACGCTCCCATGACTCTGCATCTTCATCTCTCTCTTCAAAAACTTCAAGTAAGACGTTACGATAATCTTTCTCAAGTGGTATTTAGGATGTAAAAGCAGCAATTCATTTAGCTTGGCAAATGAAGAATAAAAGACACAAATCATTAGTTTTTTTGGCAAAACCTGTTTGAATGACCTTGCTAACAATTACATTTTTAAAAAATCGGAGCTTTCAAGCGTCTTACTTCTGAGATTAAAAAATAACGAGATTGCCTCATGCTTGGTCCATGAATGCATAGACCGTTGTACAGATCTGCGAGTGGGGTCACAGTATTATACAGCAGTATTGTATCTACAGAAATGTTCTTTAATATTTTTATGACAGGTACCAAGATGCAGATCCTCAGCTGGTGGAAATTGTCAGAGCTCCATTTGAAATCAGTGGACTCATGACAACTCACACTAGCTAAGGACCTGCTTCTGTGTGTTCAAATGACCTTCCTAAATTTTGCCTGAAAAAATGTTCATGAACTTTTTTTGGGCACTAGAATGTGTGCTCACAAATTTTTCAGTGTAGAGTGTTCCTTTTAGAAATGAGTGTATTTTGTCAATACTTTGCCCTATACATTGAATATATAGTCTTTCTTCTCGATCTGAAAATTGGTTTAAGAACAGACCATTAAAGTTTTACTTCTGGGGAATTCTGCACCAAAAAAAAATAAAAAATTTGCACCAAAAATATTTAAAATTCTGCACACAATACTTTAAAATTCTGCAAAATTCTGCATATTTTATTTGTCAAAATAATCATGCCAATTTCAATTATTTTGGTATTTCAAAATACCTGTCAGCAAGTGTGTCTGTAACAATACAGACGACAAAAAAGATTCAAGTATCAGAGGGGTAGCCGTGTTAGTCTGAATCTGTAAAAAGCAACAGAGGGTCCTGTGGCACCTTTGAGACTAACAGAAGTACTGGGAGCATAAGCTTTCGTGGGTAAGAACCTCACTTCTTCAGCATCTGAAGAAGTGAGGTTCTTACCCACGAAAGCTTATGCTCCCAGTACTTCTGTTAGTCTCAAAG